>NC_043715.1:57736660-57777499 GCF_006229205.1 Suricata suricatta
GGACCCTCAGGGCTGCACATATGAACCTGTCCCTACATTCCCGAGACTTGGCTTTGGTGTCCTTACGAGGAAATGTCACGCCTGCCACACTGTTGCACGGCCACGGCAGCAAATGCTCCGGGCTGGCCAAACTGGCGCCTGCACAGCAAACCTGACTCCTTTTCTCAGCCATGCAAAAGTAGGGCTCCCCAGGACCCCTCAGTCACACTTAGGACATGGCAGTCCCACTTCAGTCACCCCCTACAACTCCACAATCCTTGACCGCGCCTCAGCTGTAAGGGTCAGTAGTCACCTACTGGCCAAGATGGTGCAAGGATGGGCAGGGTCTGCAGACCCATCAATCTGGACACGACAGCCCCTCCTTCACAAACGTCCCCTGCAGCTCTGCCAGCACTCAGACTGCACCTGTGCAGCAAGTCCTGGCTGCCCCTCTGAGCCCGTCCCCTGCAGCTAAGCCGTGATGCAAGATGGTGCCTGCGCAGTAAACCTCAACAGCTACCTTTCTGGACCCGCCCCCTATTGGTCAGCCGTACTCCAAGATGGCGCCTTGCAGTAAGCTTCGGCAGCCACCTCTGGACCCGCCCCCTGTTGGTCGGCCAGACTCCAAGATGGCGCCTGTGCAGTAAGCCTGAGCAGCCACCTACTGGACAACAAATATACCGCAGGGATGGGTAGGGGTTTGCAGGCCCGTTCCTCAGACCTACCCCCCTGCCGCTCTGCCATCATTCAAGATGGCGCCTGTGTAATAAGCCTCGAGGGGCCACCCCAGGCCTACCCACCCAATGGGTAGGGGTCTTCAGTCTCCTGTTATTCAAAAACATGAAAGCCTCTCTCAAGCCTGCTCTCAGCAATACCATCATCACTGATGATGACACTTGTGCAATAAACGTTGGTTGTCACCTACTAGTCTTATTATCACTCAAGTCGGTGGACCTCAGCAGTCCTTCCCTCGTTCTCCCGCCCCCTGGAGGGCCCCTGTCATTCAAATAGTGGCTGGGAAGTAAGTCTTGGCTGCTACCTGTCGACAGACTAGGCAGAACTCCTCAGTCCCCCTTGGGCCCAACCCCTGCAGCCAGCCCCACCTTCACTCAAAATGGCGCCTGCGCAGTAAGTGTCAGCTACTTCCTGTCGGCCAACAGTGCCAGAGTGGGCGCTGCTCTGAAGCCCCGCCCCTTGGTCTCACGCCTTACAGCCAATCCCACGGCGCCTGCGCAGTAAGTCTCGTCTGCCACATGTTGGCCAACAACGCTAAAGTGGGCCGAGCTCCGCAGCTCCTCCCATCCCCTTGGGCCCGCCCCCTGCAGCTCAGCTGTCCTTCAAAATGGCGCCTCCACATAAGTCTCGGCTGCCACCTGCCGGCCAACAAACAATACAAGAGTGGGCCGAGCTCTGCAGCCCCTCCCCTTGTACCCGCCCCCTGCAGTTTTGCTGTCATTCAAGATGGCGCCAGCGCAAAAGTCTCCGCAGCCACCTGTCGGTCTACAGGAATAGTGCCAGTGTGGGCGGGGCCCCACAGCGGGCTCCGTCCCCCAAAATGCCCGTGGCCCCACCCCTTCAGCCCAGTCAACAGGGTCTGCGCAGCACAGCTCTGCTATTCCCGTGTTCCCAGCACTTCCCATAGCCAAAGATGGGGCCAGACACACCGCAAAGAGACCACCACAGGGGAAGGCTGTGCCTCTGCCATGTCCAGATAGAGCTAAGGAGTGACAGCGGGCACGTCGACAGCCTGTAGCCCTGTACCTCAGGACTAACAGTTCCGTGGCGGCTGCAACTGTGGCAGCCGCGGCAAACTTAGCACAACACCTGGCTTCTCCAAACCACATGGACCCTGCTCACAAAGCAGTCTCCGGATCACTAGCCAGGGCCCATTCTCAAAATTCAGAGCTCAGCCCTCAAGCCAATAGGGTGGCACTGGCACGGCAAACCTCTGCAGCCAGACCTTCAGTTAGCAAAGAAGGTGCGAGATAGTCAGGACCCTGCAGCCTTCAGTCACTGCATACAACACGGGGTCATCACAGTCCCCCGCAGCCCTTGGCCCCGCGCCGCTGTGGCCAGCCGGCCACCACTGCGTCTGCCAGCGCGGCAGACCTCAGCCACCCCTATCAAAGATGGCGCCAAGGTAGGCGGGATTCAACGACACCATCACAGCCTGGGCTAGCCGCAATCTGGACCACCCTTGCCCCCGCCCCAACCTGCAGCCAACCAATCAGGACAGTGCCTGTATAGCGAACTTTACCGCCCACACCAAAAATGGCGCCAGCGTGGGCGGGGCTCCCCAGTCACTCTTGGCCCAGAGAAAATACCCCACAGGCATGACGCTCTTGGCCCCGCCCCTTGCAGCCCACAGCTCCTCCCGCCGCCACTGCGGCAAAACAAGCCCCACCCCCAATGTCTGGCAGAGATGCAGAGACCTGGCTGTCAGGGACGCCGTGGGATGGACGTAGTGATCTGCAGCCCCCAGACACGGCCAGCGCGCCACTTCCCCAGCACCCACCCTGGTGGGCTCGCCTGACAGAAATCCGCGGTCCCTCTCCCCATCCACCACCTGCACCAGGCAAGATGGCATGGCAGCCCCCCAGTTCCGTGGCCACTTCAAAGGGGTAGCCCGTCCCGAAGACCCCGGCTGGACACGCAAGATGGCGCCCGCGGCAAGCACTGCAAGCGCGGCAACCCGCGCCCCGCACCCCTTGAAAACCCCGCCAGGCGGTGTCCGCCGGCCACCTCCCTCTTCCCTGTCTGACCACGGTCCCAGACTACGGCATATGACCGCCGTGCCGCCTCACGCGGCATCCGGACACCGTACTGACACGGATGTGCAGGGCGGGGGTCCAGCCCGAACTCACCTCCCCTCACCACACCGCCTGGGACCCACGGCTCGGCCTGGGCGCAGCCCGCGTGCACGGTCTAGCACACCCACAGGGCCACTGGCGCCCGACGGCGCCACCAGCCCAGGGTGGACATGTCCGCTCCTCAGCTCCGACCTTGTGCTCCAGCGGCTCCCAGTGTCTGCACGGAGCCTCTGCGCGCGACTCCTTGTCAGGCTCTCCGCAGAGGCGGGGCTGCAGAACAGGCCAATCAGAGGCCAAGCTTCCCACCCCGGGCCCCCTCGCCACGCCCCTGAGCATTGCCAATCAGGTTGCGGTTGCCGTGGTGACGGCTTGGCGCGAAGGCAGGAGGTTGACGTCAACCGAGCCAACACCAGGGGCCCCCGACAGGGGTCTCGATGAGGGGGTGTGGGGGTGTGAGACCCCCACACAAAGAACTGGGGGGGGCGCCATAGAGAAAGACCGACTAATGACTCCCAAATACAAAACCAATGAAGAAAAAGAAAAATATTTGTCCAAAAAGTGGACATCCTGAGGGAAAACCATATACACTGAAGTGTGAAGAATGAAAAAGTGGGAGATGACACTTTTCCATCCAGGACATGCGAGAGGCGCGGGGCTAGCTCCTCCATAAGCCGGGAGCTCTCGGGCCCCAGGCGATAAAGGCTGCGCCGGAAACCCGGGCAGCGAGGGAGGAGGCTGGCACCTCACGGGAGCGCACTGGCGCTGGTGGACCCGCCGTGGACAGTCACGCGCCGACCGCACACCGGGCAGGGCGGACCCCCCTGCGTCCGGCACCGAACCCGCCGCATCCCGCACACATCCGCGCACAAACCCTGCCGCGTCCCGCACAGATCCTCGCACAGACCCCGTTGCATCGCGAACAGACCCACATGCAACCCACACAGACGCTGCACAGACCCCGCCGCGTCCCGCACAGATCCCCACGCAGATCCCCGCGGCATCCCGCACAGATCCCACGGCCACCCCGCCAGCACTCGCATAGACACTGACATGGATCCGAGCAGCCGCCCCGCACAGATCCCCGCAGAGTCCCACACAGACCCCTCACTCTGTCCTGCAGCCCCCACTCAGACCCCACCCCGTGCACAGATCCCACAGTGCCCGGGAGACCCCACGAACCGCCCCCGCAGGCCCCCCCGCCCCCCGCACAGACCCCGCGGACCCCCCACAGCGCTGGTCTGCACACCGCTGACCGCGGAGGACCGGGGAGCAGTAGTCCGGGACCGACCGCAGCGAGGGGCGGCTGTCCGCCGTCCGCGACCAGGGACATGTTGTAGGAATGAGCTGGTAAGTGTTTTCATTGTTTTGTCCGTTTGTTAAGAATGAGCACGTTTGCAGGTAAATCTTGTGCAAAGGAATACAAGAAATCGCAAACTGGTTACCTCCAAGGAAAAGGAGTTGCGGGTGAGGAGAGGAGGAAGATGGAGGATTTTTTCCCCTGCTCCAGCCCAAACTGTTGGACTAAATACAAATTTCTTTTCTACTAGTAAAATCAATGAATTATACAAAGTTCATTAATGTACCATTGATCCAACTATTGCACTCTCAAAGGACGAAAGCAAAGATAAGTAGCGAAGCGTCAAAGATTGTAGGCAAGCATATTTGTGGAGCGTCCCTTTTTATTAGAAAAGTGTGCCCTGCATGAGAATTAAACTGTAATCTGGTCAATCCATACGCGGCAACTTTACGAGGCTAATACAGAAAAATGTAGGATTTTAATGTGCAAGGAACAAATTCATAAGATGATTAATTACGAAGAGCAGGTTAATTACAAGCACAGAGAATACGGTGCCCAAAATTAAATGTTCTATTTATACATCATAAGTATAAATGGAAACGAGTGGTTGCTTGCTGCGTTGAGAAGCTATTGGCTCGGGGTGGGGGGCGTTTTAAGCCCCCCAAGTCTGCGACAGGTTCCTCTCAGCCAGCAGCGCTCTGAATGGCAACGCTGTTTGCTGGGCACCTCCGAACCCTCGTCCCCAGCAGCCTCTCGGGAGATTCGAGAGGCACCCCTGCACGTGGACGTGGTGCTACCCTTAGGTCAGAGGTTCTCACGTTGGGCTACACCGCAGGATCCGCCCGGAGAGCTGTTCAACCCCAGAGCTCCTGTCTGGATATGCGCAGGAGGTGGGGATTCGCGCACGGTTTCCGACCCCGTTCTCTTTCCTCAAAGGCCTCCGTCTGCAGTACAAGTGTCTCTGGAGCCTGGATCACTCGCTCCCTTCAGACACCACCTGCCCTCGGGGCTGCCGCAGCGACTACTACCTTCCTCGGTGCTCCCCCTCTCCCCTCAACCGCTCCGGATAGAGTGGTCTCGGCCGTGGGCTCCCGGCCTAGCTGCAAGGCCCGGCCCCCTCCCAGGCCCCCCCACCCCCCGCTGAAACTGCTGAGCCGTCCCCTCCGCAGCCCGGAAACTTGACCTTAATCTCGCTTGATCCTGTGGTCACATTCGACATCCTCATTAAGAGAAACAATAACAAACAAAAACCTAGGCTCTCTTATTTTTTGGTGAGACAACAGGACACCACCCTGGTCTCCAAAGGTTTCTTCTCTGTGCTCTGAGCTGGTCTTTGCGCTGGTCAACCTCTAAGCACGCGGGACTCAGTCACTACACTTCTCCATCAACACGCGCTTCCGAGGCACGGTCTAAATGCCACCTAGACCCCAGCAGCTCCCGAATTGAAATCCTCTGCCACAGAACATTCCACAGAAGCTCCTGTATCTGATCGCTCCACCTGCATATCCAACAGCAACTGAAAGCACTTAAAATAAATATTTAATTTTCCCTCTCCTCAATCTATATATTTGTATAAGGAGCACCAGTTGCTGTAGCCAAAAATCTCACAATTGCTCTTCCTTCTTTTCCTTACTGTCACCATCTAATTCCTCAGCAAATCCTGCCGACCCTACATCCAAGACATCCCAAATTTATCCAGCGTTTTCCCTCTTGGTGACAGTCGTAACCGCAGTGTTTTCCCCTGGCTATTAGCCTACTCGCTGGATCACCTACTTCCATTCCAAACCCTTCCCTCCAAATATTCTTTACACAGCGTCTAGGGCAGTCTTTAAAGGCGAATAAGATGTCACATTCCAGTTTGAATTACCCCCGTCCCCCACCCCTGTCACACTTATAAATATGTCTAAAATATATACCATAAACAAGTAAAAAAAGAAAGCCATCAATCTCCTTTGCTACAGAAGTGTTAAATACTGGCGCTGTGAAATTTAACAGTCTGTTTCTTCGTATTTCTGCTTTTTACGCCTTAAGAAGTCCCTACCCACACTGAAGTCCTAGAGATACAAGGCTATTAGCCTTGGAGGTGGTGGTAGTGTTTTTATTTATTTTTTTGATATTTACTTTTCTGTATGTTTCGTGGTAGGGATCTAATTTTTCTCCTGTGTTTCTGCATATGAATAGGTCTGTTCCAAAACGCTCTGCCTGGCCCACTGGCCCACTGGTCTATGTCTGGGTGTTAACGCGCCACAGTAATTATTACAGCTTTCAGTAGCTTCATATCAGAAAGGGCACCTGCCCATCTTTGCTTTTCAAAAGTGTCTTTGGCTATTCTTAGTCCTCCATCTTCAAATGACTTTTAGAATTAGCTTATCAAATTTGATGAAATATGCTATCTGAGGGCACTGGCTCAGTCAGTGGAGCATGTGACTCTTGATCCCTCGGAGTTGTGAGTTAGAGCCAGATGTTGTGTAGAGATAACCTGAAGAAAAACAACTGAAAAAAGATATCCTATTGGGATTTCAATTTGACTTTAGGAAGTCTTTTTTCCTATTACTTATCTAATATGTTATTTGGGGGTTACAATGTGGTATAGCTTTTTTTTTTTAATAGCTTCAGTTTACAGGAAATTTGTAGATAGGATAAAGATTCGTTACCTAGTTTCCCCTATGTTAACATCTTCCATAAGCTTGGTGCATTGTGAAAATGGAAAATTAGTACAGAACTATTAATTATAGACTTTATTTGGATTTTTCCTGTTTCTATAAATCTCGTCCTTCTGTTCCAGCATCCTAGCCAGGACACATAATTGCTTTTCCCTAGGCAACTCTGGGCTGTGATAGCCTCTTAGTATTTCCTTGTTTTTCATGACTTTAGCAGTTTTGAGGTACTAGTCAGGTTATTTTACAGAATGTCTCTCAATGAGTTGGTCTAATATTTTCTCATGATTTCTCTTGGATTAGGAGTTTTTGAGAATTATCTGCTCTTGTTTCTTATATATTGATTTTGTATCCAGTGAATTTGCTTATCCGTCTTACTAGTTCTAATACTTGTTAGTCTATAGATTTTCCTGGATTTTTTTATAATGTTAACATCTTTATTAGTGACAATTTTTTACTCTGACAGTCGTAACTCATTTCAGTAGCATTAATGCATTGACTAGGACTCCCGAGGTGAGGATACTTCTTATGTCTCACCGACATATAAAAATGTTCACAAGCTTTTTTGTAGGACCTCTCTATTGGGGATTAAGAAAATTCCCTTAACTTCTAGTTTTCTAAAACCTTTAGCATGAATAAGTTTAATTTTATCCAATGACTTTTCTATATCTATTGGGAAGATTAGACTTTAGAATTTTATATAATCTGTTAATGTGGAGAATTTAGGCAAATTTTCTGTTGTTGAAACAGGTTTGCATTCCTAAACCGTACTTGACCATGATTACGAGGGTCTGATTTATATACACACACAGCTGGATACTACTGGTTTATATTCCATGTTGACTTTTTGCGTCTACGTTTTTAATTATGCCATGTCTGCCTGGATTTAGTATCAAGGTTATACCAACCTTATAAAATGACTTGGATTGGTAGCTTGCTTTTATAATCTCTGCAATTGTTTATAAAAATAGGTGCTTTCTCCTTTTTTGAAAGTTTAGCATAACTCACTGCAAAATCCAGATTTGGTGTCTTTTTACATGGAATATTTTGGACTTCATTTCCTCATAGGTTTGGGACTTACATTTCTGCTTTGTCTTGAGTCATTTTGGTCATTTATATTTTAGAAGAAAACTGTCAATTTCATTTAAATTTATTAGCACAGATTCACGGCATTCTCTTTGATTTTCAATCTCTCCTGCATTAGTAATATATCACCTTTCCTAGTATCAATGTCATTTCATCTATTCTTGTGTTCTTCATCAGTTTTATTAAAGATTTGACACTTGTTTTTAAAGTGGCTTTTGGCTTTTTGACCATATTCTTTCTTCTTTTCTATTTAATTAATTTCTGTTCATTTTATTATTTCCTTCTTTCCACCTATTTGGGTTTCTCCTCTGAGAGTCTTGAGTTGCATATTTACCTCATTTATTTTTAACCTTTTGTGATTTTTAACAGATACACTTAAGGCCATAACTTTCCTTCCAAGTACCACTTGAACCGCTTTCCATGTATTTCTGTTGTTCAGTAGTACGTTATATTATTTCCATTAGATTTCCTCTCCATGAAATTAAAGAATGCATTCAGGTTCCCAAGTTCTTCAAAAGTCTTTTGATTATAGATTTCTAATTAAACTGCATTACGGCCAAATGATATCACCTAAGCATTATTATTTCACATTTGTTAAAACTTCCTTTGTGATCTTAGGATGTAATCAATTTTTAATTGTTGAGTGTGTTAGAAAAAAAGGATGATTCTATAGTTGTTAGCTAGCAATTTCTATTTGTTTCTGTAAGATGAGGCTTATTAGCCACGTTTATTACATTTTCAGAATTCTTACTAATTTTCTCTCTGCTTAATATATCAGTTCTAAGTAGTTATAATAGTATCACCTACTATGCTTTTAGTTTTATCCACTGCTCCTCGTAATTCCTTTAGCTTTTGCTTTTTGTTTCAAGGCCATATTCTTAGGTGGGCACCGTCCGTGATCTCCTCTGTGAAGGTGAGTGTCTGAGGAGTCACCCAGGCTGTTTGCTTGTAGGAAGGGACTTAGTCTTTTCCCATTTTAAACTTCTGGTCTATTTACTTGTCGCATGTGCCTTTTCCTTTGCTGCTTCTTTTCTCCTTTTTTGCCTTCTACTGAGTAGATTAAATTTTCTTAACTCCTTTTTCCCCTCTGCTAATGTGGAAACTCTCAATTATATTTCAGTTACTTTATTGTCTATCTTTAAATTCCTAATTTATACACAAGTGTGTATATATATATTTTTGGAAGTATATATATATATATATATATATATATATATATACACACACACATATTTTTAACAGAGCATAAAATAATAAAGGATATTCTGGAATACCTTAGCAATTTATTGAATTTCTTATTCCCCCTTCCTAGTTATTATCTAGAATTTTAGCTCTACTTTTTATTAAAAATCTTTTAAATTTACTTATTTTGAAAGAGAGGGAGAGAGGGAGGAAGGAAGGGAAGGGGAGGGAGGGGGGAGAGAGAGAGAGAGAGAGAGAGAGAGTGAATATGAATGAATGAATCCCAAGCAGGCTCTACACTGTTAGCATGTAGCCTGATGTGGGGCTTAATCCCACAACCCTGGGATCATGATCTGAGCTGAAATCAAGGGTCAGACATTCAACCAGCTGAGCCACTCAGGTGCCTCTTAGCTATACTTTTTTTAAAAAACAAAAACAAAATTGAGATTCAATAATTAAGTATATTTATCCATATTTTGACCATTTATTTATTCATTCTGATTTCTTAAATTTCACTCCTCTCTAGATTCATCTTTTTGTTTTCTCACTAAAACATATCCTTAAATAAGTCTTTTGGTTATTCTATAAGGTAGTCTATCTATTTGTATTGCTAAAAATGGCTTTAAAAGTCCTTTCTAGGGGCGCCTGGGTGGCTCAGTTGGCTAGGAATCCAAGTTCAGCTCAGGTCATGATCTCACAGTTCATGGGTCTGAGTCCCACACCAGGCTCTGTGCTGCCAGCTTAGAGCCTAGAGCCTGTTTCAGATTCTGTGTCTCCCTCTCTCGCTGATCCTCCCCCATTCATGTTCTGTGTGTGTGTGTGTGTGTGTGTGTGTGTGTGTCAAAAATAAACATTAAAAAAAGATAAAAGATATTTCTAAATGACAGTTTATCTAGGCATGGAATTCCAAGGTGACCCTCATCTTCTCCCCTTATTTTGAAGGTTTTTTTCTAATATCTTCAGACACTGCTGAGATCTGCTATCAACTGAAATGTCCCCTGGAGCTTTTAGAATAGGTGGTATTATGGAATCATTTTTATCCTGCTCAGGACTTGTGTGCCTAAAGAAGGTTTATTCTTCCCTTCTGGAGAATTCATGCCCAGTATGTCTTGGCCAAAATAGCTTTTTTTCCATTCCAATTCCATTCTCTTCGTATCAGCATACTGGAGTATATTGGCCCTTCTTCATCTATCTTCCATTTATCTTAATTTCTCTATCTTTTATATTCTTTTCTGGGTTGCTTTCTGAGTAATTCCTCTTTTATATATATATTATATACATTTATGTATGTGATTATATTAAAATTATATAATGTATAAATAATATAAATATAAATTTATATATATATATAATTCAACTCTATGTCCAATGTGGGACTTGAACTCATGACCCCAAGATCAAGAGTCGCATGCTTTACCAACTTAGTCAGCCAGGCACCTCTGTAACTCCTCTTTTTAACTGCATTCAGTTAAGTGTTTCCCTTGATATGTTTTTACAACGGCTATATTTTTTCATGTCTAAGATTTTCAATCAGTCCTTTTTTATACTCACCTTTTCTCAAATGGATGAATATTTTATGAATACTGTTATCTTTCAAGAATCTTAAAGTCACACTAAAACTATATGATTTGAATTGCATTTTGTCAGTGAATTCATGTCCTAGCTGTTGATTTTGGTTTTTTTGCTTATTACAGGTTTTCCTAAGTTTAATGCACTGCTTTGCAATTTTAGTTTCTAAGTGTTTCTCCTATGGTGTATCTTTATCCCCTTCTCTCAAAACTTCTCTTTCCTTCATGTCTCGCTTTTCTGTTTTTTTTTCTTCTTTTGGCTATTTCTTCCCGCCCATGAGAAAGTTAATCCGAAGACAAGTTTTATATGGGCAGCCGGGGCCTCTGCGCCAGGTGATAAGAGAATGTAGCATCCACTGAGCAGGATTTACGTTTACTTGGGCTGGGGCCTCTCTGCATGCAGCCGGTACGCGAGTGCTTACTGCCACTGCTCACTATATACGCTGGAGTCCTGAGTAACCATCACTAGTTTTTTCCAGTTTCACTTCATGTCAGGAGAGTCCCAGCCCATTTGACACAATGAGCCTGGGACCTCAACACGCACTGGGGACTTCTGGACCTTGTCACTCTTCAGTGATCCAATTGTGAACTTCCTCTGCCTATTTCAAGATCAAAAGTTCGGCAGGTTTATGTCTTTGAACCCCACATGTCCTTGTGTCTTTCTGTCCAGTTTTTGATTTACAGAGGTGTCATAAACATCATTGCAAGTTTATATTAAAAAGATACTGAAGTGCGCACGCAAAAATTCACAGCACCTTCTCAAAAATCGTATCTTCTAAATTATCTACAGCAGTGATCTCATTTCTCTCCCAAGTGTGCAGCGGCATTCTCCGGAGGATGACAGACAGAATGCTGACGCAGAGGAGGATTTAGCTATTTTCATTTAAGCCAGATGTTGAAGAGATTTGCAAAGATGTAAAACAACGCTGCTCTCCTCAGTCATCTTTTGTTTTGGGAATTAAGATGTTTTCAGGGGAAAAAAATTACTTACATTAATATGTAACGGATTTACTACTGTTATTTTTAAATGAGTTAACATATATTTATAATTTTCATTTTAATTTCAAAATATATGTAGAGAGAAATAGATACAATTCACATAAACAGCATTCTTTGGAGTCCTCAGTCATTTACAAGAGTGTAAGTGGGTCTTAAGACCAAGAAGTTTGAGAACTTTTGGTCTACAATAAATCTGTAATAGGGGCGCCTGGGGGGGCTCAGTAGCTTAAGCATCTGACTTTGGCTCAGGTCATGATCTCACAGTTCGTGGATTCAAGCCCCACGTCCGGCCCTGTGCTGACAGCTAGCTCAGAGCCTGGAGCCTACTTCAGATTCTGTGTTTCCCCTCCCTCTGACCCTCCCCTGCTCACACTGTCTCTCTCACTCTCTCTCAAAACTAAATAAAAACATTTAAAAATTAAAAAAAAATTGTAATAGATTGGGCTATTGAGTATAATGACCCCACAGCTTATTCCAGAACTTAATACATGGAAATCTCTCAGTAAATACTTATTCATTCATTCTTTCCACAAATATTTGATTGTCTGTGCCACATAAGGGCCAATGCTGAGGCCAGGTACACGGTTCATTGTGAATGACACTGATAAGACCCCTGCCCTAATTCATTTATTTGATAAATATGTCTTCAAACTTCACTCAAGCTGGAAGATACATACAATAAGTTAGTTGACAAAATAAACCTTTAAAAATCGTGGTGAGGACTTTGAAGAAAAAAACCAGGATGTGGAGATGACGGAGGGGTGGGTGTGTGGTGGTTACAGACTAGTCAGGGAAGCCTTCTCTGAACGAGAAGCAAAGACTGAATGGGAAGAAAGAGCCACCCCGGGAAAAGCAGGGGGAGGAATAATCTAGACAGACAACGTACAAAGCAATACACAAAGACCGTAAAGGAAAAAGGCAGGACACCAGAATGGCCGGAGGGCAGCAAAAGTGGGGTTGACGGGCAAAAATGAGGTTGTACAGGTACGTAAGAGCCAGGTCCTCAGTAGGAACTGTAGGCCAAGGTGACCCTGAATTGAATCCTGCATGTGACGGGGAGCCGTGAAAGGCTTCTACACAAAATCTGACTCAATCTACTGTAAGATGACTAGTGTCACGGTATGAAGAAGTGGAGATTCGGGGACTAGAGTGGTCAGTCCGGGCAGAAGAGGAAGGCGCCCGAACTAACAGGGTGGCGGTGGGCACAGGCAGAGGTGAACACATACGGGATGCATTCTAGAGGCGGAACAGAGACACCTTGCTCATAGAATTGTGTGTGTGGCAGGGGAAAAAGTATGCGAAATGACTCCTGTGTTTCTCATTCAGGCAACTGGGTAAATGGAAGTATTACTGAGTGAGTCTTTGAATCACAGGTGGGGGAAGAGCCTAAAATCAAGAGCTTTCTTTTGGATGTTATATCTGAAATGCTTACACTCAGATCACACATAAGGACAGGCTGAAGAGGGATTCTGGAGGTTTCTGCTGCAGCTCTAGCTCTGGAAGTCCTCTGCACAGAGCTGGTTTATTGCATAAACGGGTTAAAATCAACACTTTGCAAAAGAAAGAAAATCAGTTCTTCGGTGTTGTCAACTCTTATGTATATAATCAGTGTCAAACGGGTAAATATTTTAGTATATAAATTTGCATACAGTTCCTTGGTGATGCAGATCTAACCAAGTTTCCTTAAGGGTAAACTTATTTTGGTTTTTTAACCCTCTCAAGGGATTCCAGGACAACAGAAAACCAAACATTTATATTAAAGGCAACCAACTCTTTCACATAAACTGCTCCTAAAATCAAACATTAAAATAATACCTCCCCCAAGCAGTTAAATTGCAGAGAAGATGAAGTCTCGAACAGAGGACAACCTGTCATAAATCAGAGGTTCTGAGAGGAAACTACGTCAAGTCTGTCAGACAGCAGTAAGGCCCAGAACTACGAAAGCTTCCGCGTGCCCAGGAGATTCGCCCACCAGCCAGTGTTCCCACACGTCCTCAGCCAAGAGGGCACTGGGCACCTTCCTTCGTCGGAGGCAAAAGCATTCAGAAGCAGGTTATCACATACTAATCAAAATACTTATTTGGAAAAGGCAGGGTTATTCACATATTTTTTCTCAAATCGGTTTCTCAGCCAGAAAACTCTAATCTTGACCTGGCAAAATGGCAAATGCTCATCTATTCAATCATTCGGGAAATACATATGGAATTTCAACTACATCCAGATACTAGGGATACAACAGAAAAAGAAATAGTCTCTGCCTGCATGGGATACACGTGCATGGATGAAGCCAAACAACTGAATACCCACACAACGTGAGGGACAGGCAGTCAAGTGTGCTAAAGACGCACACGTACAATGAGTGTGACCTGGAGCCGGTGTTGAGGAAAGACGGCCGATGCCTAATTAAGAGTGTGTGCAAAGGCTAGGAGGCAGAGAGGGATATGGAGGGCCAAGGAATGGGACTACGAAGGGGCATAAGCGCTGCAGAGAAAAGTCAGACCCTGTAGGGTCCGAAGGCCATTTAAGGACCGAAGATCGCCGGCAGTCACGTCCTCCAGGACACTGCACGAACTCCTCCCAGGGGCGACCACCACTCAAATCTCACCCAAGTTTCCTGGAAAATGGCACGATTTCCACCCAGACTCACATGCCGATACATCAGGACATGACCAAGATGATATGGAGAGGTGATCCGGCTTCCACGGAGCAGATGGCCAGGCCAGGAGAGAACCCGCACTCTTACCTGGTTGCATTTGCCAAAGGCCCATCACGAGATATATCTAAAGAGAACAAGAAAAAGGCAACCATTCAGATAAAAGGAAAAAATGACTCATAAAGCAGAAAAACAGCTGGAGATAAGAGATACAGATTTTATAAGTTCTATATTTACATATAATACAAAATTCTCAAAGAATGAGAAATATCTCATGGAATGATCTCCAGGATACAATGTTAAATGAAAAGCCAAGGAGTTGAACACTTTATTGGTTAAATTAAAAGGGAAACAAATATATATCTATATTTGCTTTTTTTTGAGAGAGAGAGAGAGAGAGAAAACACATGTGGTTGAGTGGGGAAGGGGCAAAGAAAGAGGGAGCGAACTTCAGCAGACCCCACGCTGTGAGTGGGGCTCAATCCCACGACCCTAAGATATGACTTGAGCTGAAACTAAGTGTCAGGCATTTAACTGGTTG
The DNA here is from genome assembly GCF_006229205.1 of Suricata suricatta. Classification (NCBI taxonomy): domain Eukaryota; kingdom Metazoa; phylum Chordata; class Mammalia; order Carnivora; family Herpestidae; genus Suricata; species Suricata suricatta. Next base: position 57,751,433 of record NC_043715.1, read on the forward strand.
AGCCACCAGGTGCCCCCTAGGTTTGCTTCTGTATGCATGGAATAACTTTGAAAAGATCATTCAGAAAACCAGTGACTATCCGTAGGGACGGAAGGAAACGGGTGGCTGGGGACCTCCTGTGGGAAGGAAATTGTCACGCCACACCCCTTTCTCCTTTTTGAATTTTGAATCACACAAATATATCACCTATCAAACGCTATAGCAAACACATTAATATTAAATAAGATTTGACTAACACATATGAAAATTTAATGAAAAGGAACATTTTCAAGGAAAATAAAAGTGACCAAAACCTACTATCAAAGGGATAGGAAAAAAGCAGTTAGGAAAAATCTTTCTATAAAGAATTTCTATGTGTTAAGGCTCTCCCCGGTACATTTTAATTACCTAGCACAGGGATTTTCAACTGCACGATCTCTAGGAGATTAAACACTAGTATTTACGGGGCGCTTCTCCTGCGCCACGAACTGCATCAAGCAGGATACGTGTTTTGTAGCTCATCCTTCTAACAGGTGAGACGGGCATCCTTGTTGCTTTTTCGTACAAGGAAACTAAGGTTCACAGCAGCTCACTCAAACGTGCAGACCTCGTAAATGACTCGAGAGATCAGGCCCTTCAGCCACCATGCTGTGTGATTCCACGCTAACAAGCTGGAAAACCTGAAAGAAACGCATCATTTTCTAGGGAAGCAGAAAATACTGGAAATCTCAGTTTGACTGGAAGTGTCCTACAAATGCCCGAGGAACTAATTATTCTTAGTCTGCACGAATTGTTACAGGGCATTAAATAAGGCAGATGGCTTGCCAATTCCTTTACCTAAATTGGGAGAGTGGCTTTCGGGAACATTCTGCTTACACTGACGATGCGTTACCGGAACAGCTGTCTTGCTGCGGTACTCGGCTCTGCGGCGGGCACCGGGTTCAGCGCTTTAAAAATGATCTGGGGGCCACTTGGAAAGCAGTCTGGCAGTTCCTTAGGGGGTTAAAGTTACCAGAGGACCCGGCAATTCCATTTCTGGGTGAAATGAAGCCATACGTCCGCATAAAAACTTACACGTGGATGTTCACAGCAGCATTGTCGTAATAGCCAAAATGTGGAAACAACCCAAAATTCCCTCAGCGGGTGAACGGATAAATAAACTGCGGTGCACCCACACCACAGACTATCTAACAATAAGAAAGAATGAGGCGGTGAGACACGCCGCGACACGGGTCGACTTTGGAAATTATGCTAAATAAAGGGGCCAGTCGTGATAGCCCGCGTACTGTGCGCTGCCATTCATAGGAACTGTCCAGAACAGCCGTATCCGTAGAGACAGAAAGATTAATGTTTTCCTAGGGCTAGGGACGAGAGGAACAGAGCGAGGGTTTCTTTTCAGGGTAATGAAAATGTTCAAGGGGGCTCCTGGTGGGCTCAGTCGGTTAAGTGTACGATTCTGGATTTTGGCTCAGGTCACGATCATTCGGTTTATGCGTCTGAGCCCTGCATTGGGCTCTGTGCTGACAGAGCGGAGCCTGCTTGGGATTCTCTGTCTCCATCTCTCTCTCTCTCTCTGCCCCTCCCCTGCTCACGCCCTCTCTCTCAAAAATAAATTTTTTAAAAAATGTTCTAAAATTCCTTGTTGTCCGCAATTCTGTGACTAAACACCACAGAATTGTACATTTTAAATGGGTAAATTGTACGATATGTGAATTATATCTAGATAAAGTGATTAGAAAAATATGTATCTGGATGAATTCTCCCAATAGTCCTAAAGAAATCAGAACTAATACATTCGTTATAGAGATGAGAAATCTGCAGCTCAGAGAGGACGTCGTCTCCTCAAAGTCACGATTCAAACCCAGGTCTACACCACTGCCTACTTCCCAATACAACCCCCTTCAAATACAGCGAAGGTCTCCAAGACATGGCCCCATTTTGTGAGAACAAATAACTGATGACTAATGGATTCACGAAGGCAACCTCCGCAGAACAAATAATTCCTACAGTAGTACTAAGTTTCTAAAGCTGGAGTAGGAGGGAAGGCTCCCATTTAAGAACCTAGCAAATGGTTTTCACTCTCAAACGGGTCTTCCTTTGAGGGTGCCCTGGAGAATACGGAAAGTAATAGCCAGCATGCATTCAACTCTTACGCTGGGCAGGGCCGGCACCCAGCCTTTGCGTGCATTATGCTGTTACATCCACACGACAGCTCCGGGAGGCAGACACTATCCTTGTCCAAATCTTAGGGTTCAGAGGCCTGGAGAGCTGAGAGGCTAGTTACCTCGTCTCAGGTACATGCTAGTAGGCGGCAGAGTTGGGAACGAAACCCAAAGCTGGGGGCTGCCCGAGCTCCGGGCCACCGCGGGCACATCTGAAAGCCATAATGAAATGTTATTCTTGAAAGGAAGGCAGATGATAAAAAAAACTTGGCAAATGTCAAGGAACTGCTTTCTTGGAATAGTTCTCTGAGCCCTTGCCATTTTCGGGCAACTTTCTTCACACTTCCAACGAGCAAATAATTCCTCTGCTCTGTAAACTGTACGCACCACTGCAGTGAGGTCAAAAATGTCCCACTTACACAACACAGCACAGGGGTTTTCGGCCCTAAATATAATTGATTGTGAGATAATAATAGCTAATATTGAGACTTAACATGGGCCAGGAATTTTTCCAAGCACTTTCTAAAGTGTTAGCTTATTCAGTCTTTTAGACAGGCGTCTAAAATGGGTACAATTATAATCTCTATTTTAGGGACGAGGAAAGGGAGGGAGGGTGAGTGACCAGCCCAAAGTCACGTGGCTAATAAGTGGCCAGAATTTAAACCCAAGTCACCTAGTGCCGCCGTCTAACACTTCTTTGTGTTCGACTCTCAGAAGAGTGGGAGACACCGAATACGTGATTCACGAGACTCCTGACACCGAGCAAGACCTCCCGCGTGGATGACCCCGCCCTCACGGCCCAAGGAGGTAGGAACGTCAGCAACTCCGCCCCGCTGCAGCTGCAGAACACGACGCGCAGGGGGCGGGCGCCCCGCCCAAACGCACACAGTGCGTGCGTGTCGGAACCACGCCTCCCCGACCCCACGTCACACCACGAGTCACTACGTCACGCAGTTCTGTGGTGGACTCAGCAAACCACAGCCTGCAGGCCAAGTCCAGCCCGCCGACTGGTTCTGTACAGTCCACATACAACATGGTTGAATTAAGAAGTGGCTAAATGGCTTTAAAAAATCTAACGGATAGTATTTCTTGACATAGGAAAATTACATGCAATCTAAATTTCAATGTCCATAAATAACGTCTTATTGGATACAGCCACACCCATATTACTATCTGTGGCTTTCATACTAAAGTGGCTGATTAATTTCAATGGACACCACATACCCCACAAAGCCTGAGAGATTTACTATTTGGCCCTTTACAGAGACTGTTTACTGACCTTGTTCTTTAGTATTAAAAACTCTTAGCAAGGGATGCGTGGGTGGCTCAGTCGGTGGAGCCTCTGACTCTTGATTTCAGCTCAGATCACAATCTCCCAGTTTCAAGAGTTCAAGCCCCACGTTGGGCTCTGTGCACTGACTGAGCGGAGCCTGCTTGCGATTCTCCCCCTCCCCGCCCCTCTCAAATAAACTTTAAATAAAAATAAAACTCTTAGCAAAATGGAAGGGGAGAATATAGTGCTTCCCAAAGGAAAGAAAAAACATGACCCCAAAGGGTGACTAGAGTAGGAATGCAAATTTCTTTCCAACTTTCAAGGAACAAGTAATTTCTCTGTTTCGTAATGTGTTCCAAGGCCTGGAGAACAGTGGAGGGCTTCCCAGCTCCTTTTAATTAACTAGTTCAGGGAGGTTTACAGTCCCTAAGCTGTTTTAATTGGAAAGAACGCTGCAGAATGAAAATAACAACAGCTGATAGTTATGGAACTTTCTCTGTGCTGCCAGGTGCTGTGTTAAGTCAAAGACTGCCATTTAACCCTCAGCAAGCAAGGTAGGGTCCTGTTGTCGCCCAATGGTGGGCATGAAGTTAGAGCCTCGGGTCAAGCACCTTGCCCAGGACATCAAGGCTCTCCGTAACCAAGCTCAGGCCTCTAACCCTTGTTTCTGCCTTAAGAGACCACACTCGTAAAAATCACGCCATTTAATTTTAACCTAATAAATCTGCAAATATTAGGAAATGCACAATTTCCTGAGAAAATATAAAGTACCCAAACTATCAAAATAATATGGGTGGGGGATAAACTTCCTACCAACTCCCAGGGAGCAAAGAATTAAGAGCCACAAAATGACCGGAGTCATAAAAAACGGGTTTCTCAATGAATTTTATGCCCTAGTCCGTGGGTTGCCACAGCATCCATTTCTTGACCCATCACCTTCTCTGTCCCCAAAAAGAATCCCTACAAGTTAATAATAGCTAACAGTTTTATCTGGACTTTGCACCAAGGTACTAAAGCTTTCTATGCAATAGCTTCCACCTAGGAACACTGATCTCTGGCCAACAGAGACGCAGAAAGGCTGAGTGGTCCCCCACCGCCTCACAACTTGCACTGGATCCAGGGCCAAACTAGGCAGTAAGCAATATCAGCATCTTTTTTTTTTTTTTAATGTTTACTCATTTTTGAGAGGAGGGTGAGCACAAGCAGGGGAGGGGCAGAGAGAGATGGAGACAGAATCTGAGGCAGGCTCTAGGCTCTGAGCAAAGAGTCCGACTAGGGGCTCAAACCACTAACTGTGACATCATGACCTGAACTGAAGTCGGTGGCTTAATCAACTGAGCCACCCAGGTGCCCCCAAAGTCAGCACCATTAATAGACTCCCTATGATCCTACGGTAATGAATCTGAAGGAAATCCTATTTCCTATCAGGCATACCAACCACGCCTGAACACGTCTGGGCAATTCGTTTAAACTCCCAGCAGAGCAGTTCCGGACCCAAAAGATCTTCCTTGAAAGAGGTGGGATCCCACGCCCACAGCGTTATGCCAAAGACCACCCTTTGCACGATCCTGTTTGCACGGAAGGCCCGGAGGAGGGGCATGTGAAGAGACAGCAAGGACAGCAGCGGTTGCGGGTGCGGGGCTGGGGCCACTGCCCAGGGAGGCGCACCGGGTGCGGGAGTCCACCTAAATCGGGATCTGCACAACTCTGCCCACGTGCTTTCAAGGGCAGCCGGGCCTGCACTTACGGAGGGTGAGTTTTCACGCCCATCTCCGCGAAGCTGCGGAGGAGAGAGCCCGCGGCCGCTCCTCTTCCAGGACGCCCACCACGCTTGCTCTCCCTGGGGTCTGCGCCGTCTCAGAAACCCCCAGTTCAGAGCGCGCGCAAGCCAGAATGGTGTGTAAGGCCAGCCTTCGGCCGCCGCTCCGGAAGTCTTCGGGGCACGCCTCGGGGGTCGCCGAAGGGAGAGGAAACCCAGGGTCCAGGAGGCCTCGCCGTCTCGAAGTACAGGCCCAGAGCCACAGCCCCAGAAGGCGCCACCCCCGGGCGGCTCTCTGCGCATGCGCCCTGCGGTCGGCCCAAGCCGGGCCGCGGGCGCTCCCTGCTTTCGCCCACAGCTACGGAAAACAGGCAGTGGAACCACGGGGCCCCCTCGCTGCGGCCTTACACTTGCGGGCTTCCAAGCGCTTTCCGGGATCTGGCTCGTAGAGGAGTACGGGGTGGGGCCCAGGGAACCAGCATTGCCACGTCAGGCAGCGGAGGCTGAGTGCGCACGCGCGCTCTGCAGCCCCGGCGCAAGGGCACCTGGGAGGCTCTAGGTGGCTGAAGCCCCGCCCTGCAGTCGGGAGGGCTCTCGGGTGCGGGGACACGACGTCCCTCATTGTGCCCAGGGGCCTCAGGCGGTGTGTTTTCAGACGCGTGACCTTCACGTCACGATTAGTGCGCTAATCCCTAAAAAGTAAATTCCGGTTTTAGAACGCTATCGGGTCACATCCATTATCTTCCGTCGGAAAAGAGCTCATTCCGTCAGTTGACGAGAACGCCGGGCCTGTCGGGCGAGCGTCGCGGTGCTGCACCGCTGCCTGGCGCAGAGCCGGTGCCGCCCGCCTGCCCCCCACACGGCCGGCCGAAGGCCCCCAGGACGGGCACACTGGGTCTGGACTCAGTTGCTGGTAAGCGACCGTCTGTTAGATGGGCCCATAAAACTAACTTTTGTCGCAGAGTGGCCTGGGGTGAGAGGTAGGGGTGTCGCGGTCAGCAAATGCAAACAGGATGACCCCGTTAAATCCGAAGTTCGGGTAGATGACCATCTGCCGCTTAGGTCCCAGGTAGGCGCACCGGGTTGTTATGTGGCACCCTCGTGAGAAAGCAGCGTGGTTGGGTGGGGAGGAGAGATGGCTGCGTTTCTCGTAGAGAACCGAAGAAGGAAAGAAAAGGGGTCTCTGGAATTTATAATTACTGAACGCGTGTGAAGACCATCCTTGAGAAGCTTTGATTTATAAAATTTATAAATTTATATTTACTTATAATTTATCTTTTTATAAATTTTTTACAATAAAGTGACTTATAAAGTGCCTGGCCCTCTGCTAAGGGTTGTATTTACGTTATTTTAAATGTTTGCTTATTTAAAAAAAAATTTTTTTAGTGTTTATTTTTGAGAGAGACAGAGCATGAGCGGGAAGGGACAGAGGGAGGGAGACACAGAATCAGAAGCGGGCTCCAGGCTCTGAGCGGTCAGCACAGAGCCCGACGCGGGGCTCGAACCCACGAACCACGAGATCATGACCTGAGGCAAAGTCGGATGCTTAACCGACTGAACCATCCAGGCGCCCCCATGTTTGCTTAACTTTGAGAGAGAGGGAGAGCGTGAGCGGGGGAGGTGCAGCAGGAGAGGCGGACAGAGGATCCAAGGCAGGCTCTCCGCCGACAGCAGAGAGCCTGATAGGGGCTCGAACTCTGACCCGAGCCAAAGTCAGAGGCTCAACCGATTGAGCCACCCAGGCACCCCCTACGTTATTTTAATTCAAATCTCATCTGCAACTGGATAACTCTTCTTCACCAATGAGGCCAGAGGCTCAGAGACAGAACTACAGTCCCCTGTCCAAGCTCTCACAATTTTTCAGTCACTCCCAAAATATTTAGGAGAACCGACGGAGTGCTGATCGGTGTTTTGATTCCACACACAGTCAGCCTCCTGAGCTGGAAAATTCCGTTCCCCGCCCACTCCTCAGCCTCCCTCCTTTTCCCCACTTCAGCTGCAGTTTCCCTGGTAACAGTGGGAACCTGCCTCCATAGCTAACAAGCGCTCAGAGCTCTTGAGGGGGAACAAGCCAGAACAATTGACGGCAGCCCAGCCTGGCTGGGGGCTGGGGAGGAGTGCCTGGAGCCTGAAGCCTCCTCCTCCAGTGGTTTATGCAAGACTTTTGTGTTGGGGGGGCGGGGGTTATGCAAGTACTTGGGAGGGGGTCTCTGCAGAAGAACAAAAGGTCGGCCACGTGAACCTCTGCAGAGTCCACAGGGTTCGGCAGCGGCTGTAAGCAGCAGCGAGGTTAACATTGTGCATATTTACCATGGATTAATTCATGTGGTCTGTCATTCAACCAGTAATAATTGGAGGGGTGGTGGCATTCTGTGTCAGACACTGCTAGATCCTGAAGATATGATTGCTACCAAAACATTCATGGTCGGGGCACCTGGGCAGCTCCGTCGGTTAAGCATCCAGCGTCGGCTCAGGTCGTGATCTCGTAGACGGTAGTCTGGGCCACATCTGACTCTGCTGTCAGGGCAGAGCTGGCTCTGGGTCCTCTGTTTTCCTCTCTCTGCCCCTCCCCCACCGGCTCTCCCTCCCCCTCTCCCTCAGGCTCAAAAATAAACACACAAACACACACCAAACCTAAGAAGCCACTCATGGTCTCTACCCTCCTGTTGCTTACAGTCCGGCAGGAGAAGCATGTGTTTACTTGCTCATTCTTCAGTATATTCTGAGACCATACATGGATTAGAATCTGGAGGACACAGAGGTGAGTCTGAAAAGCAAAACAGAGGCACCTGGGTGGTCAGTCAGTTAAGCATCTAACTTCAGCTCAGGTCATGATCTCACGGGTTCGGGGGTTCAAGCCCTGCGTCGGGCTCTGTGCTGACAGCTAGCTCAGAGCCTGGAGCCTGTTTCAGATTCTGTGTCTCCCTCTCTTTCTGCCCCTCCCCCACTCATGCTCGCTGTCTCTCTCTCTCTCTCTCTCTCTCTAAGATGAATAATTGTTTAAAAAAATTTTTTTTAACAAAACAAAACACTGTCCTGCATGGAAATGACTGGGGGAATCGAGGTCAGATGTTAAGCAGATCATCACAAAGGGGCTATAGCAGTGAACGGTAGACTTGGTATCTATTCTAATGGAGCCTACATTCTGGTAGAAAGAGAGGGAAAATATGTAAATGAGTTAGTGTTCCTTCTTATAACAAATAGGATACTCAACTGAAATTGACTTAAATAAAAATGATTTGTTGGCCTAATTAATTGAAAATACCAGAGGTATAGAGGGCCTCATCAATATTTATAAACATAATTTATATTATTGCAGACATTTGATAGTTTTTCTGCCCAATACTCTCTCTCCCCGCTCTTGCCACAGGGCCCCTTTGTATGGGGAACTTGATTGGTATCTGAGCCAGGTCTGTTCAGTCACTCTGCTCCATTTCTGTGCCTGTTGTGATTGGTTCAGGGATGAGCACGTGACTCTAGATGAGCCACTCAGACCTACGTGGAACTTCTCCCTGGGAGCTATGAGGAGTGACATTCTCCGTGCTGGGGTGCTCAAGTGCACCTGGGCGATGGCCATCTCGTCTGTCTCTCAGGGAATAAAGCAAGAGAGTTAGAGTCCCCTACTCTCTCTTCTGCTGCTTAGGTTAGAAAATGTATGCAATGTGCTTAGCACAAAGTAAGCTCTCCATGAACGTTAGCCAGCGTTGTTAGTGGTTTCCAAACGGGAGCATCGAGAAGAAATTCTTTGTAGGGACTGGAAGACTGTGGGTTTGTTGACCACTTCAAGTAAATGCAGAACAGGTCTCTTGGAGGACACGGATGAAAACGAATGGCGGCACACAGTGCGGAGGAACATGTCCAGACCAGGGTGAAGTTTTACGCGCTCTCCCAGATTCACTGCACAGCCCAGTTCCCTGGACTCAGAATGCTTGGACCACCTCCTCAAACTTGCACTGACATGGCCTTAGTGCGTCCAGACTGCTGTAATGGAAGCGTCATAAACCGGATGGCTTATACACAGCAAATACTCACTTCCCACAGTTCTGGAGGCAGGAAGTCCACAGTCGTGGTGGTGGCAAAGTTGGTGTCTGGTGAAAGCCAGCCGAGGGGTGCAGTTTGACCCAGAATAGCAAGTGTACCTGCCGCCCTCTTTGCTGGTTCCTCTGTTTCTGCTTTTCCTTCCCTCCATTCAGTTCCCAACCGGCGTGGACTTTCTAACATGCAGATAGGACCAGAGGCCGGCTGTGAGTCTGGGGACTCATCTGGGCCTGGTTTTTTTTTTCTTTTTTTTTCTGTATTTCAGGAAAAAGGCAGGGCCACCTCAGTCCCTCCCTGCCCTCTTTTTGGGTGGTGACATGGAAGCCTGGAGAAGGAGTCTTGAGTCAGAATGTCTCCTTTCTCCTCCCCTAGCTCTTCTTTCTCAAAGGCTCAGTTCTTCTCGGAGTGGGGAGCACAAGGCAGGAGGGGAGGAGATGTGTTCCCAACACCATCTGCCTGAGCTGGCCTTTTTCTTTCAGTCAGGGCCAGTGGAGGGGTGTAATGGTGGCCCTCAGAAAGATCCACCCTCATCCAAATCCAGAGAACCTGTGAATGTTATCTTATTTGGAAAAAGGGTGTTTGCTGGTGTGAGTTTTGACATGAGATCATTATGGATTACTTGAGTGGACCCTAGCAATGACAAGTGTCCTTATAAGACAGGGCAGAGAGCGGCACCTTGGGGGCTCAGAGGCAGAGATGGGCGCCTGGGGGGCTCAGTTGGTTAAGTGTCCAACTCTTGGTTTCAGCTCAGGTCACGATCTCACGGCACATGGGTTTGAGCCCCACATCGGGCTCTGTGCTGACAGCGCGGAGCTTGCTTAGGATTCTGTTTCCCTCCCTTCCTGCCTGTTCCCCCGCTTCAAAATAAATAAATAAGCATTTTTTAAAAAGGAGCTAGGCAGAGAGATTAGGTAGAAGGGGAGGCAGTGCGGAGGTGGAGATGGGGGCGTCCCGTGGGCAGCTGACGGGCACGACTCTCACGCCGCCTGCTTCAGACCTTTGGGAATCGCTGATCCACCCAGTGCTGGGATGTGATGGAGGAAAACTTGGTTTGCCTCTCTGCCCCGGCCTGGGCATGAGGCTCCACTCTTGAGGAACCCAGCAGCTAGTGGGCTCTGCACACATATCTGAATGCATTGCCTGGGACGCTCCGCACTCACCGCACAACTGTCCCTGTGCCAGGAAGCATGGCAGGAGCCAGCAAAGGAAGAGCACCAGGACAGGTCGTGAGGGAGACCGCGGAAGGAAGGAAGAAGCATGTAGCTCTTTGCCTTCCACGTGCCTTTTTTCCTGTGTTTTGAACAATTTTCATTTTGCACTGGGCCCTGCAAACTGTGCAACCAGGCCTGCCTGCAGGAGTTAACACTTTCCCAACAGGTAGATACAGTCATCTGAACCTCCTTCGAGAAGGCCTCTGCCCCGTAATGTCCACCTGAATATGCTCCTGGTCTTGCAGAGGACGAGCCGTCTGCCTGTGGTGAAGCACCGCTCTTCTCGGAGGCCAGGGTAGAAACTTGGCCGTGTCCTTGTCCGTCTCCTCCACGCGTGACACCGCCTGTCAGTCACCAACCTGCCAGTTTGGCCTCTTGAAATAGCTCTTTCCTCAGGCCTGATCTCATTGTTTCCAGTACAGAGAAGGCCACCACTGCCACTGCTTGGATCCTGCGTCAAGTCCTAACCCCTTTGTGTTTTTACCCCTTCGAATCCATCCATTCTCCATGCCTCTTAAAAATGAAAACCAGACTGCCATTCCTCTACTTAAAATCCTCTAAATGATCCCTGTGGTTCTTCAGCTGAAGACCCAGTTCCCTGCTAAGGCCCATATGGGGTGGAGACTCCCAAGTTCTGTTTGGAAAGTCCATGGAGTGGCAGTTGGCTTAGAAAACAGATGTGTCTGGAAGCTTTATTTGCATCACCTTGTGAACAACTACGTCATATCACTGTTCCAAGAAAATAGACAATGTTCATCAGAATGTACTTGCATTCTGGTGTGTGTGTATGTGTATGTGTGAGTGCATATACCTTGTATAGATACAGGGAAGTGACAAATAGTAAAAATATTCCCATTCTCTTATGGGTACATTCCAGATATATTTTGGAATTTTAGAATTTAGGTCAGTGGACAATAATCAGGGCCTTTCTCCATACTCGTCATTGTGAAGGAAATTCAGGACCCTGAACGGTTTTATTAAAACACAAAAGGGAGTAGACTATCAGTTCCTGAAAATGGGAATAACACAGGATCCCCAGGATCCAGGGATAATCACTGGGAAAGATCATGACCAGGGATGTGTTTTCCTGGGCTGGAAATGTGGATGGAGCCCTGGAAGACTGGGACTTCCATCCCCTGTCGTCCACACCCACATGTCCCATAGAGTCACTGCATACATTGCTTTGGTCCCTGCTGGCCTTCGGCTCCGGAATCAAGGAACATTGTGAGGTGGGCATTGGTGGGAGGCCCCGTGTGAACTTCCTGAAGCTCACTTTCCTCAGGAAGCTCGGGCTTCAGCTGGAAAGCTCCCTCTCGACCTGTCTCCAAATTTCTGTACCTTCCAAAGGTTGGTCACCTCCCACCATCTCAGAAACTCTCAACGGGGTCCTTATGTATCTGTTCCGCCACCACGTCTGCGTTGCCATCATGTCTCCAGACAGCTCCCTCCTACGTGCTCTCCCTCCTCCCATTGCCTCCCACCCATCCCACCAAGCATCCAGAGTGGCTTCTTTGGCCCTTAACCATGAATCCCAAGTCCCTCGGCCTGGGTCACATGAATACTTCTGACCTGACTCTTTGTCCCAGACTTCGGCTCCGTCTTCATCCTTGTCTCCTAATTCCCCGTGCCTTCGGCCCTAATGACTTTCCTTTCTGTTCTCTGTGGAGCCCACACTTTCTCTTAAGATTTGGGGGCTCACTGCCCATGCTTTCTTCCTCACCTTCCATTTTGCATTAACGGTGTTTCCAGCTTCTGTAAGCGTGATGCCGTCATATCTGCCCTACACGCCTGTGCTGGGTCAGCCAGTAGGTGCCTGTGTCCCCTTGCCATGGCCTCCTGCCTCCCTCACTGCACCCCCTCCTCAGGAGAAGTCCTCTTCCTGGGGGTGTGCTGTTTTCTCAAATGCAAATTCATCAATCCTTAGTCTCCACATTCCTAACCACACCCTCTGTCAGCCTTTCACTCTCCAGACCACCATTCCCGTGCTCCACTCACGCCAGTACCAGAAGTACCAGGGACCAGAGGGCCAGGGACATCACCTGTGCCCCACAATGCACTGAAATTATTCAGTCTAGCCAGTCCTAACCTGACCTATTCCACCTCACCTGTCCCTTCTCTCAGAAACCACAATAAACGATCTTACCCACATCTCCCCCCAACAACTCCCTCTGCCTCCTGGCTCGTCCTTACAGCCCTGCATGGCATGGTGTGCCCTTCTTGGGAATTGTAACAAACTATATTTTTTAAGATTTGTTTGTTTATAGTAATCTCTACACTCAAAACTGGGGCTCAAACTGAACGCCAAGATCAAGAGTTGCATGCTCTACCACTGGGCCAGCCAGGTACCCCAGCAAACGATTTTAATGATAGTCATCTTCTGATCTGTTGATCTTGCTGCACCTCAGATTTCTTATTGATACACTGTATTTTAGAACACTTTCTGTCACTAGTTCCTTCTAAATAGGCTTCCATTCACCCCACGCCCCTGAATGGCTCTGCTCAAAACCTACTATGTTGTTAGATCCAGTGGTCACTTCTGTGTCCTCAGCTTATGTGGCTTTACCATGGCCATCTATACAACTGACCTCTTTGTCCTTCTTAAAAACACTTTCTTCTAGTGCCTTCTTTGACCCTCTGTTCTCTTGGTTTCCTGGCCCCACTTTCCTCTTTTAGCTCCTCCTCTTGCTTTTAAATATCAAAGCTGAAGAGGTGCACATCCTTTGACTAGGCAATTCTTCCATTCTCGTTCAAGGAACCCACGTGGGGACTCCCAGGAAGGCACACTGAGTAAGGAAGAATAATCATTTCCAACATTTATTGAGTGCTTAATCTATACCAGTTATGTTCTAGACAACAGGATGCATTTAGATGAGCAATTCAGATCATGTTCCTCTTTTCACTGAGCTGGCCGTCTTGTGGGGCCAGAGTCACCGCCAAACAAGTTGAAAATAAGGAAGTTCCCACAAGTTGGGAAAAGACGCATTGGTCCCCAGCCAGGGAAACAAACAGTCACCAGGATCAGTTTTAAACCCATTCAACCAATCAGTGACAACTCGCCTCAGAGAATGCACTTTTTGCAAGCCAAACAATCAGTGTCAGCACTTTGCTTTGGAAAGTCAGTCCCTGAAAGAGCCCATCAAGGATGGACTCACTCTGATAAACACGCCTCTAAGTGCCAACCAATCAACAGGGGTCTCACTTGAGAGGCCACGGTCCTGTAGATGATGTCAACCTGTTTGTGTCCCAGAAGGCCTGCCAAACCCTGAACTTCTAATTCTGTATAAAGTCAGTCCATTCTGTGCAGAGGTGACCCAACCAGCATTGTGCTCCCTCGTTATGGTAAAAATAAGTTCAGCATTGACCTTTTATCTCAGATACTGGGTTCTATCAGTTTGCTAGGGTTGCCATAACACAGCACCACCATGGTAGAAATCTATTTTCGTGCAGTTCTGGAGACTAGAAGTCCAAAATCAAGGTGTCTGCAGGGTCGGTTTCTCTTGACGCCTCCTCTCTCCTTGGCCTGTAGATAGTTGTCTTTCCCCTGTGTCTTCACATAGGCTTTCCTCTGTCCCTGTACCTCTTCTAAGGATGGCAGGCAGATTGGATTGGGGTTCACTCTAATGACCTCGTTTTACCTTAACTGTCTCTTGAAGCATCCTGTGTCCCAATACAGTTTCATCTGTGATGACGGGATTAGAACTTCAGCATATGAACTAAGGTGGAGATATAATTCAGCCCATAACAGAGTAGTAGTCTTGTTGTGGGGTTTTGTTTTGTTTTGTTTTTTTAATGTTTATTTATTCTTGAGAGAGGGAGAGAGACATAGTGTGAGTGGAGAGGGACAGAGAGAGAGGGAGACCCAGAATACGAAGCAGTCTCCAGCTCTGAGCTGTCAGCACAGAGCCCGATGCTGGGCTCGAACTCAGGAACGTGAGATCATGACTTGACCTGAAGTTGGAGACTTAAACAACTGAGCCACCTCACTGTGTTTTAACAAACTAAATGCAGAGCTCCATATATCAATATAGGTTAATCCTGCATTTCTTTTTTTTAAATGTTTATTTATTTGAGAGAGAGAGAGAGCACGTGCGAGTGCACAAGGGAGGGGCAGAGAGAGAGGGAGACACAGAATCTGAACCAGGCTCCAGGCTGTGGGCTGTCAGCACAGGGGTCTTGAACTCACCAACCATGAGAGCATGACCTAAGCTGAAGTCCAATGCTCAACCAACTGAGCCACCCAGGAGTCCCTATTCCTGCATTTCTAAGTGTTCTATGATTTCTTGGGAATGTGTCTCTTTCCTCCAATAGGAGCAACAAAGTCCTATTACCCTTGGTTTTTGGACACATGCCACAAGTTCTCCATATGAGCAAAATTCATTTCACATAAATTCTCTGTGCTCTGGGGCACCTGAGTGGCTCAGTTGGTGAGTATCTGACTCTTAATTTAGACTCAGGTTGTGATCATGGTTTGTGGGATCGGGCTCTGAGCTGACATTGTGGAGCTTGCTTGGAATTCTCTCCCTCCCTCTCTCCTTCTCTCTGTCCCTCCTCTGCTCATCATGCTTTCTCTCTCTCTTATATAAATAAACATTTTTAAAAAGAAACCTTGTAGAAAGAATTCTCTATATTCTGGATTGCCCATCATTGCTCGCCTGTCCGTCCTACCTAACACAACATCAGCTCGGGGAACTTCACGTTTCCGGAGCAGAGGTGGGCTGGAGAGTAGGGAGCCTATGGAGAAACCGTGCTGCAGCCCCCGCCTCAGATGGTCGGTGTCACTTCTTCCCACTGTCCTGTCCTCTCCCTTGGAGAGTAAACACCAATATGGTGAATCACATAGGATGAGGACCAGTGCTCTCCACTTCTCACAGCCTCAGGGTCTAGGCTTGCATAAGGCGAATCCCCCCAAATTCAAGGAGACACCAAAAAACTCAGTGCTAAAGAGAAATAATGTTTGAATGCAACAGTTTATTTTATTTTTTTAACAAAGTTTTTTTTTAAGTTTATTTGTTTATTTTGATGGGGGAAGGACAGAGAGAAAAAAATCCAAAACAGGTTCTGCATCCCTATGCGGGGCTTAAACCCATGAACCACGAGATCGTGACCTGAGCCCAAACCAAGAGTCAGACACTTAACTGACTGAACCACCCCGGTGCCCCTGAATGCAATACTCGAAAGAATCAAAATGAATGCAAAACAATCCATGATGAACAGTACCACCATTTTAAATGAGCGCAGTCGGTAGTGCTGATTTTCTGTTACCCTCAAGCTCTGACGTAACGTGGCATGGCTCTATTGCTGATACTGTCTTTAAAATTCTTAAAAAAAAAGTTCGTTAAAATCACAAACCAAGATTTTAATTAAACATTAGAATCAAAAATTTAAATGAAGTTAAAAATTTTAAATCTAGAATTTTAGTGAAATTAATATTTTAAAAATCTAAAATCTAAAACTTGTATTTTGTTCACCATGGATTCTTTTGCACTCATTTTGACTTTTTAAAAAACAATCCACTAAAATGTTCTTGATCTCGATTCCTGAGCTTTCGGCATGTGAAGGGAATGCCTCACTCACCTCACCCTAATCCTCTCCCATGGCCCCCTCCTTCTGCAGCCCAGACCTCTGACCAGAGTCAGTTCCCTCCTGGGCCTTCCTGCTTGGATGGCCTTGAGCACCTGAAGTGCAGCAAAGCTTATGAGAAATCCCATCAGGTCTTTTTCAGACAGAACCTTCTTCTAGAAATCCCCAACTTGGCACACGGGCCACCATCCACCCGGGTTCCAAGCCACAGAGCCGGAAACATCTCCGCCTACTTCTCGTACCTCCTGTACCCAGAGGCTTATGGGCCCCCCCTGAAATATATCTTCTGCCATCTGACCTCCTCCCTCTGCTGCTCTCTCAACATCTGCGTTTTCTTCATCCTCAGCTCTTCTCATCCTTTGTCAACTCTTTCTTCTTAATACTTTGTATTTATTTTTTCCAGTTTTTTTGAAATGTAAAAAATCCTAACACTCCACCAAAAAACTGTTAGAACAGATTAATGAGGCCAGTAAAGTTGCAGGATACAAAATCACACACAAAAATCAGCAGCATTTCTGTGCACTAACAATGAATTATCTGAAGAAGAAGGAAAATGATCCCATTTTTGATAGCATCACTACCAATAAAATACTTAGGAATAGATTTAACAAGGGAAGTGAAACTTTTCTACACTGAGAACCGTGAGACACTGATGAAGGAAACAGAAGAATGGACAAATATCCCACATTCATGGATCGGAAGAATTACTGTTGTTAAAATATTCGTACGACCCAGAACAATCTATAGATTTAATGCAATTCCTTTGTCAACTCTTGTTCTCCTCAACAAGGCTTATCCTGACCTCCCTATTTAAAAATGCAGCATCTTCTCCCTTCCACTGACTAAGGCCCCTTCCTTGACCTAACTCTACTCAGGCTTTCTGGCTGGGCTCCCCAGCTTTCGGCTCTGTCCTTGGCCCGAGTCAGTCTGGCAGAACTTCCCCACAATCTTTCAGATTTGTGTCACCATGTCTTGCCTTCAGCAAGAATCCTCTTAGGTCAGGTCAGTAAAGAATTAATCTACTTAATAATTTTTCACCCACTGACATCCTTGGCTGTAAATCTCCACCTTTCCTTATAATCAGAGTCAATCTTCCTCTCTCTCCCCCACTGCAAAAGCCCATTTTAGTAGCTCTCTTGAATAAAATCCTCTTTACCATCTTTGGGGTGCCAGGGTGGCCCAGTCAGTTGCGCATCTAACTCTTGATTTCAGCTCAGGTCATGATCTCACAGTTGGTGAGATCGAGCCGCACATCTGGCTCTGCAAAATAAATAAACTTAAAAAATATAGTCTGTAAAAATCACTATCTGTAACAAGTGGTGTGAATGGTGGAGGTGTTAGCCGTGGTGGTAACCGTGTTGCAATATGTAAGTGTATCAAATCTACACATTGTACACCTTACACTTACACAGTGTTATATGTCAGTTGCTTCTCAATCAAGCTGGAAAAAAGTGTCCTGAATAATTTTTCCTTTAACACTGCTTAGCATTCTCTCCCCTCTTTAACATGATTGCGTCTCACTTGCTAGGACACTGTATAATTTCCTGAGTGACTCCGTTTCTCTTTTCCTGTTAGAACAAGGATTTTCAATGTGAGGCAGCGTTGTGCTGGTGTCCATTTGACAGTGTCTGGAGACGTTGGGGGCTGTCCGAACCTGGGGGAGGGGTGCTGCTGGCATCTGGTGGGGAGAGACCAGGGACTCTGCGCGCACCGGACAAAGCACAGAGCAGACCCTTACCACAAAGACTGTCCAGCTAGGGCGTCAGTCCTTCCACGTTGAGAAAACCACGCTAGAACGGGAGTTCCACAAGGGCGGACATTTCAGTGTGTTGTTTGCTGAGTTAGAACAGTGCAAGGAGAACATTCTCCATCGGTGCATCGCCTCCTCCATAGTCTCCCTGCCTCCGTGTAGCCTCCCTCCAACCCAGCCTTCAACATCGGCTGGGACGCCCGGCGCAGAGCTGAGCAGGGTCACGGCCGCAAAGTCCAGGCGGCAGCAGGACCCCGGCCCCTGTTGTGACCCGGGGAACAGAGTGGCAGCCCGGGCTCACGCTTCCAGGGAGATTTGTCCTCGCCATTTCCAGTATTCTCCCCAGACGTGCCTCCTGGAGGCCCTAATCCTTCTTCAGGAGGGGAGTCTAGGGGGAGGAAAGGAGTGGAAATGGCCCCACACTGCTCCCGAGCCTGTCCTGGCCGATCTGGTCTTCTTTCCCTGGAAGGAACTGATGTTTTTTTCTCAGGGAGTAAAATCTTGGCTGGTCATTAGCCTACACGTCTCTTGGGAAGGGAAATGCCTTTCGTGGTTGTAAGGCAGAAGCATGGCAATCAGTGCACCCGGGCCCCTGACCACAGTCCCTAAATACCACAAGCCACGAGGTCCTGTCCATCACGCCTCAGAAGTGCCTCCCTTGCTGGCCCCTGGCCGTTCCGCCCTCCTCTTTCTCCGGACGACTTCTTCAGTCTCCCGCGGGCATCTCTGCTTCCATTCCTGCCCGCCCTCCCACGGACTCCCCACACAAGGGAGATTCGACCACTCCCTTACCTCAAACCAACCAGCACCCCCTCCGAACTGCTATTAGAAAAAAAAAAAATAGAAGCTCTGTTATTAAAAACTATTAGGCTTTGAGGCAGCAGAGGCTTTAGAATTTCTGCTTAGGAGGATTTAGGGGACAATTTAGTTCCATAGCACGGGGTGAAGAGAGGCACTTGGAGTTTCTTAAAGCTGTGTTTGTACATTTTTCCCAACTATGATAGGGTCTGACTCATTGAGAGTTGTAAACAGATGATGGCTAAGAGCCCCGTGCGGTGGGGGCACGTGCCCACGTGCGTGCTCACGTACCTGTGGAGCTGGGTTCTCAGCCTCAGCGCCTCTGACACTGACGTCTGACCGTTCTGTGGGGCGGGGGCCGAGGGAGCAAAGGCCCGCGGCACCCCTGGCCTCCACCCGCTAAATGCCATGGGCACTGGCCACCCCAGGTGTACGACCAAACTCTTCTCCGGACATTGCCAGATGTCCCCCTGGGGGCCCAAGGTGTTCGGTGAGAACGGGGGCATATGTGCCTGGAAAAGGGAAAAGTGGGGACAGTAAAGCGGACACAATGCAGAATGTCAATCCCACCGAGGCAGGGACTCCGTTTTGTCTGTTTTGTAAGCCGCGGTGTCCCCAGTGCCTGAAACAGCGCTTTGCACGTAGTAGGCACTCAGGTAAAATTGCCGAATGAATAGTATCCTCACAATTTCATGACAAGTGGTTTTACGGAGATATTTTTACTGGGAAAATAATGTGTGAACGTATTCCGAAATGCTTCCCAAAACTCCTCTCTGATTAGTCTTGTGGGTAACATTACTTTTTTCCCATGTACACATGTGCCTACATATGTATGTACATGTGTAATTTCCGGAGGGGCTGCAGTGGGCACATACTCCATTTATCATGGGAAGAGCAGAACCATCTTCTGTAAAAGAAACAAGAGATAGGCCAGCCTGGACAACATATTCCTTTCAAAGCCAGAACAACTGTGGCGGATTAGGTCCAGGCTCTGTTCTTCCTGCCCCGGCCCTCTCCGCCCCCACAGCTGTCATTTGATCCAAGAACACATCTGCAGGCTCAGCAAATAGGGTGACATGTGGCCGGCCCTCCCGTGAGGGGAGTCCCTGCCCAACAACCGCTAACCATCCCTGTGTAAACGTGGTCCCGTTTTTAGGGAAGGGCCCTGGGTCAGCCGTGTGTATATGGGAGGCGGGCACTGGGGAGCCCATGTCTTGTACATTAAGTTGTGCCCAACTGTCTGTGTCAATGTCTTTCAAATCATTCCTCCTCTGCCCCATCCCTGGGAGCACAGAGTAGCGCCAAGTCCCTTTGGATTTGAGTGGCTTCTGATGCGCCCTGCTTGCAGTCAGAGGGTCTTCGCTGGAGGAAAATCTGATCACATCGCCGTCCCAGCTGAAAAGCAGTCGGCAGCCCTTGGGACAAAGAGCACCCCCTCAGGGGTCCCCCATGGAAGGCGCATCCTGACAGGTCCTGCCCTAAATGAGATGGAGTTCTTGGCAGACACTGGGCCCACAGTGCCAGCTTAGTAGGATTCTTCCCGAGACCTGTTTCCAGGCTCGGTTCAGTGTCTCCCATGCCCCCTGTGAGTGCCCGACACCGTGCTGGGGCGGGAGTGACGTGAGACAGGCGGTAGGGACCCAGCCATTCCACTTCTGGCCAGAGACCCGAAGAATCAAAAGTAGGGTCTCAGACATTTGCACACCAGTGTTCTCAGCAATTCTACTCCCAATAGCCAAGAGTCAGAAGCAGCCCAAGTGTCCGTTGACGAATGGATGGAGAAACAAACTGTGGTCTGTCCACACACGTGGAATACTCCCCAGCTGCCAGAGGAGGGAGGTTCTGGCCCGTGCTCCAGCACGGATGGTGGGCGCCAGGGGCTGTTCTTTCATGGGGCCCGAGTTTCAGTTTCGCAGGATGAAGAGTTTGGAGGTGGGTGGTGGGGACAGCTACCCAACAATGTGAGTGTACTTAACGCTATCGAACTGTACGCTTCAAAATTATTAAGATGGTAAAATTTTACACTACATGCATTTTGCCACAAGTATTAAAAAATAAAGCAGACCGGGTCTCCACTCCCCGCGCTTGGCACGCTGCCCTTCTGGGAGGCTGCGCTGTCGAGGGCCAGACTGGGAGCCTGAAATCCCTCCCTTCCCACTGCCTCTCTTTCCCCGTCCTGTCTCCACGTCTCAGGGCTCTTCTTCAGGAGACGTGCCCCGATCCGCCCCGAAGAGGGAAAGGCCCAGCGGTGAGCAGGTGCCGGCCTGCACGGGCCCACAGAGCCAGCTCCGCCCGGAGCCGCCCAGCCTTGGTAGCCCGAAATCGGTCACCATGGGCAGCAGGGAATGCCGCACGCCATACCCTTGTCCCCCCAGGAGCTGGCTGTGAACCGTGCCGCGGCCCGGTGTCCCGTCTGTTACCGCTCAGGCCTCCTCTCCTCGCCTGAGCGTGACCCCCAGCTCTCCCACATGCTGGTGAGAAGCGGCTCGTTGCTGGTGGAGGTCACACCCGCTGTGGCAGGGGCTGGGCACGCGGCCGCTGGGTGGCGGAGCCCCAGCCTGCCCCACCCGCCCCGCTCCGTGCTGCGGACGTTGTCTGGTGAAAGGGCTTATCCTCGCAACGCGCACCGGAGTCTCCGGGAGCTGCCAACCCGGCGAGAGCCGCGGACACGATGGTCAGAGCCGCTGTTGCAGCTCGCAGTGTCCGTGTGGCCTCTCGCCCTTGCGAGACCCTTACGCCGGCCCGGAGCCTCCGGCTGGAGTGTTGTCTCTTCATTTTTTATTTTTTTACTTTATTTTTTATTTTTAAATTTTTAAATTTACTTTTGAGAGACAGAGACAGCGTGAGCAGGGGAGGGTCAGAGAGAGAGAGGGAGACACAGAATCCAAAGATTGGCTCTAGACTGAGCTGTCAGCACAGAGCCGAACGCGGGGCTCCAACCCATGAACCGTGAGATCATGACCCGAGCTGAAGTCAGACACTTAACCGACTGAGACCCCCAGGCGCCCTGAGTGTCGTCTCTTTAGAGGAGTCTTTTCCGGAGAACTCCAGATAGAATAGTCCCTTATGCCCTCCAAAAATGTCTGTCACCTCTGATGTGGCCCCAGCCCCACAATTCATACCCATTCTTGGATGTGGATAACTGAGGTCTTCTCCCGGTTATTTATAGAGTGATACACAAACCAGCTTCAAGACCCCTCTTCCTCCTCCTTCTGAAACCTCTCCTACGTGGAAATGCCCAAGGATCCAGCAGGTTACCCTGTTTTATTATCTCCATTTTTTAAGTTGGGGTAAAATACAAAGAACATAAAATGTACCATCTTAACCGTTTTCCAGTGTACATCTCAGTGGTATATTCAACACTGTTGCGAGACACAAGTCTCCGAAACTTTTTTATCTTGCATATCTGAAACTCTAGGAAATTCCGTAGTATGGATGGACCACATTTTGTTTCTCCACATTTGTGCCACTTGAGCCTCTTGGCTACTATGAATAACATTGCTGAGAACATGGGTGTGCAAATATCTCTTTGAGATCCAGCTGCCAGTTTCTTTGGGCATATGCCCAGAAGTGGGGTTGCTGGACCATAGGGCCCTTCTCCATCTCATACTCAGAGGGACCTCCCTATTTTCCACGGCTGTTCCACCATTTTGGAACGCCACCAACAGTGTACACGTGGTCCATTTCCTCCACATTGTTGATAACACTGGTTAGTTTCTTTTTCTGTTGTTTTCTGTTCTCTCTTTCTTTTTTCTTTTTTCATTTTTTTTCTTTTTGTAATCACCATCCTGATGGGTGTGAGAGCTTATCTCATTGTGGGTTTGGTTTGCATTCCCTGATGATCAATGATGTTGAGGACCTTTGTAAGTACTTGTTGGCCATTTGAATATCATCTTCAGAAAGGCATCTGTTGAAGTCCTTTGTCCGTTTTTTAATCGGGCATACTTATTGTTGCATTTAGAAGCTCTTTGTGTATGCTTTGAATAGTAACCCCTTGTTCACTCTACCATTTGCAAGTACTTCCTCCTGTTACCCTTCCATACTGTTGGTGGTTTCCTTGGCTACACGCAGGTTGTAAAGTTTGGTGTAGATCCACTCCTTGTCTGCTTTTGCCTTTATCACCTGTATTTTCGTTGTCACATTTAAGAAACCATTGCCTGTTGCCATTAATTTTAAAAGTTGCCGTGAGTTTATCAGAGCCTGTTTCCTGGTCCCCTCCTGGACAAAGGAACAAATCTTCATGAGCTCCAGGGACTCCCCAGAACTTAGCACAGTGCCTGGGACACAGGCATGTCAGGTACTTGTTGGGTGAGTGAATGCTCCATTGTTGGGTGTCTGATAGAAATTTATTTACGGTTTACACCTGACTGTCCAGGGCAGGCCCTCTGAGCTCCTCTGGTCGGTGCCAGGGAGGGCGGGCCGAGGCTTCCAGAGGGGAACCACCGGTCCCCGACCTGTGCTGTGGCATCCGAGGGACAGACTCTAGCTTCCGGGGCCCTGGAGGGCTCTGTACCAGGGCTGGGAACTGGGAGCCTTTGCTCTTTGACTTGTAGCGTGCGTGGGGTGAGAACCTTCTGCCCCTCGTCCCTGGTCCCTCCTCTGCTCTGCATGAATCTGGGGCCTTCTCGGGACTTTGGGAAGGTTGAGGCTGAGCAGGCCAGAAAGGGGGATGTAGGAAGTGTCGGGTTTTGCCTGAATCCTTCTTGCTGCAGCTAGAGACCAGCTTTCCTGGGTCATCTGTCCCCAAAATCGGATGAGAGCAGAGGCAGGGTCTCTACCCCATTCCTGGATATGGAAACATTTACAAGTGGGCCTGTGGCTACCTGCTCTCTGAAACAGTAGAGTTGAGGCCTCCCCCATTCCTGGGTAGGAAAACAGTAACCACTTTCCCTTCCTAGCCGGATTGCAGCCCTGGGGTCTTGCTGGCCTACACTTCCTGTCACTGGGGTGTCGCACAGGGGTCTCGGGCAAGCCCCCTCCGCTGAGGTGCAAGACAAGGGATTAGGGTCACAAGCTTTCTTCCAGCCCGCATAGCAAGGGCCTCCGGCCCCAGCTGGCGGGATTAAGGAGAGGAGGCTCCTGGCGTCCTTCAGTCTGGCCTGGCCGCCTGGGAGTGTCCCAGGAGAGGGTGAGTGGGCGGAGGGCTGGAGGCTGCAGATCAATCGGAGACCTGAAGGTCATCAGAGCTGTGGCCTTCAAATGAAGTTACTTGTAACCCTGGAGGCATGCACGCCCTCCCAGGCAGGGAAGAAAGCCGGAAGAAAGGCCGATTGTTTAAGAGAAGCAATTTCCCAGAGAGGCCCCCGGAGGCCCTTCTGTGCTCTCCAGATGAATAGTAGCTCCCCTGGCCCCCCATCTCACCGAGGCCCTTGTCCTGCTAAGAAAACCCTCTGGATCCCAACCCCCGAGACAATTAGAAAGACTGCTTAGAGCCGGAGGGAGTGAAGTGGCCAGAATCTGCTCTGACAAATCAAGGTTAAAGCGCAAAGTGAAAGGAATATACTGGAAATAATGCAGTGCTTTCTGTCTTCCTGGACCGTCGCTCAGACTTGTAGGACAAAGGCTGTCATTAGCTTTCACCAAAAGAGGATTGCATATTGTAGCTCCGTCTTCGATAGTCAATAAATACCCAGCTCACTGCTAATCATTTCTCTGCCAGTTGAGTCCTCCCAAGCCTTATTTCGCTGGGTAAACTGACGCGAGGCCCATGTTGTGGTTTGTAGAATAGGTGTTGGTTGATCCACAATACAATTATTATATGTTATTAGTATTTGTTATTTGACACTTAGGTGTGAAATTATATTCATATACAATTACATATGAGATCATATATAGCATCATGATATATATTTTATCGTATGTTATATATAAGATTAGCATAATATAGTAATAATAATCTGCAGTAAGTGAGGGACAAGGATGCCTGGCTGGCTCATTGGGTAGAGCGTGCGGACTCTTCATCTCAGGGTCATAAATTTGAGCCCCATGTTGGGCTTAGAGATTAGTAAAAAATAAATAAATTATTTTAAAAAATAAGGCAGGGGACATACTCCTTTCATAAGCCCAGCGCCTTCCAGATCCGTTTCTTCTTGAGTTGCATCGAACACGGCCTCCTTGTAGGCCGTAAGCGACCTTTGTGCGAGATAAGCAGGCGAGCTGAGCTGCGCTACAGTGGGTGCTCATGGTGACCCTTTTGGTTGGATACTTTCAAAGATCGGTTCTTTGTTTCTGTTGTTGTTGTCTGTGTTTTGTTTTCCGTGTAGGGAAAGGGAGGGCAGTTTGCCCAGGAGCTGGCATGCAGCAGAGGCAGGGCGAGAACCGCGTGGCCGGGCAGGAGCGCGTCGGGCAGTGGAGGCCCGCTGCTCCATACGCGGCTGTCGGCGCTGCGGGCGGTGCCACAGTCCTCTGCTCACGTACTGTTGGATCGCAAGGGGCCTGCCGCCTCCTTCCGGCGCTGCCTTCACCCCTGCCTGCCCCTGGCCTGTGTCTCCACTCCCCCATTCCTCCGCGGGGACTCCTACGCTCCCCGCTTGGGTCCCATTCCCTCTGTGGTCAAGGGCATCCCTTCTCACAGGCACCCCTGCCATGTCCACGCGGCTCTTTCTCTCTTCGCTGCCTTCCCATCAGGCTTCTGCCTCCCACCTGTACCGGCCCACGGAGAGGCCACTGCGCTTACAGCTCTCACAAGCACTGGACAACTTATCCTCTCCCTCTCGACCGAGTCAAGATGCACAACCCACCCAGCGTCTCCGGACCTCCGTGGTGATGCTCTCCTCTGACCTCCTTCCCCACTCCGTCCCTAGGAGCCCAGCCTCCACAAAGGCCCCCGGTAATCCTCGCCTTCTGGTGTTCATTCCCTCCTGCCCTTACTTGGGTGAGATGCCCATCCCGGAACTAATCACCGAGGCCTGAAGGATGTACTGTGGTCTGGGCCAGACGTGGGTCCTTGGCTGCCCCTGGAGTCATCAGGTGGGGATGAGCCCCACCTGACGCGTGTGATATGCGAGGAAGAGAAGGGCTAGTCTCAGAGGAGACGCAGTGAGTGCCGGGCCGGCAAGGACAGCATGGGGGGCGGGGCGGGTGCAGAGTAGCCATGATGGAAACGTGAGGAACGCACGTGCTCAGACAGTGACCCACACATGTCGCCCTCGTTCAGATCCACTTTCGTGTTTTCCGTCTTCACTCACACATTTCCAGTGGAGTAGCAAATATTTCTGCTTGCTCCTTTCTGCGCAGCGTTCGGCAAGTGAGTCTATCCATAGTTCATGCTTATTCGGGCTGCCTAAATGGGAGACACAGTTTGTGAGCTTTGTGTAGGGTTTTTCTTACTTTATCCTCTGCAATCCTGTGAGGTCATACTTTTTTTTCTTAAATCATTACCGCTGCTTCACAGACGAAGAAACGGAGGTACAGAGAGGTTACAGGACTTGTTTCCAGGCACGTTGCAAATAATTAATGGGGTTGAGGCCGCATAGCATTCTTTAACCGCCGTGTATTGGGCTGTGTCTCTGGAATTC
>NC_043715.1:57777599-57780706 GCF_006229205.1 Suricata suricatta
GTTTTTCTTACTTTATCCTCTGCAATCCTGTGAGGTCATACTTTTTTTTCTTAAATCATTACCGCTGCTTCACAGACGAAGAAACGGAGGTACAGAGAGGTTACAGGACTTGTTTCCAGGCACGTTGCAAATAATTAATGGGGTTGAGGCCGCATAGCATTCTTTAACCGCCGTGTATTGGGCTGTGTCTCTGGAATTCAATTCATTTTTGGGTTTTTTTTCATGTTTTTAAATTTATTTTGAGAGACAGTGTGTGAAAACATGTGGGAGGTGCAGCAAGAGAGGGAGAGAGAGAATCCCAGGCAAGAATTACACTGTCAGCTTGGAGCCTTGCACAGGGCTTGATCATAGGAACTGTGAGATCATGGCCTGAGCCAAAACCAAGAGTCAGACGTTTAACCCGTTGAGCCCCCTGGGCGCCCCTGGAATTCAGTTCATTTGCAAGGGAATGCTCATCCAGCACAGTGTCACAGGCAAAAATGTCCCTTCACAGGCAACGCCCCCAAAGAGTACTAGTTCTTACATTGCAGTTCGTTAACTGTGTGTGAGCACACCACTGTGGTGGGGGGCGGGTGGCACGCTTGGCCACAAGGGAAAGGAGCCCACTGAGTTCCCCTTCAGCCCCTCCTCTGAAATCATTTCCAGCGGACACGCGTGGCCCCTCTGTAGGATGGCAGGGGTGTGGTTGGTCCAAGAGAGCTGCGAATGGCAGAAACAGCTCAAACTAATTTAGGCGGAGAGGGGGAAGTGCTTGGCTCCTGTAACCAGATCCCGGGGAGGGAAGGAGTGAAGCTGTCGGAGTGGAATGCAGCCCGCAGCTGTCCCTCCTACACTTGAATCTGCACGGGGCGTTGCACTGTCACGCACGTCTTCCCCATGAGGTCAGACGCTGCTGTTCCCAGGTTGCCCTTTGGCAGGAAGGAGGCTTACTCAGCTTGCCCTTAGAAGGCTCTTAACCGGCCTGGCTTGTGCCACACGGGATCCAGGGCACAGAGAATAGTATAGTAGGTCACCCTTGGCAGGAATATGGGTAGAAGGAAAACAGTCCCCAAAATAAGGGGCCAGGTTAATATCCCCAAAGAAACAAGGAGAAACCAAATCTCATTTGTGGGGTCTCAGGATCTCCTTCCTGGAAAGAATAACCTTTGAGGCCTCCAAGCTGAGCAGGAAATGGGTGAAAACGAGAAGCAGGGGAGGGGTGAGTGCGGGGTTGAGTGGACATGAGCAGAAGTCTGGGGATGAGAGGGTTGAGGGAACCCCAAGTGGTTGTTTGCAGCTGGTGTGTGGGGGTGGTAGTGGTGGGGGAAGCAGGGTGTAGGTGCGGAGGAAACCACAGGGAGCCTCGTGGAGCTTGAACTTGATCTCCAAGGCACTGGTGTGCTTTGGATGGACATAAGGTGGTGCTTATCCAGTACTCACACTTTTTTTTTACCATCAAAAGCCCCTTCTCCTTTCGGAGAAGACCCCCTCCCACCCTCTCAATGTCTGGGGCTCCTGGGACCTCTACCTGGTTAACAGAAGCCACTGTAATTTGCTCCAGGATGGACATGTGACTCAACCTGGGCCAGTGAGGGACAGCCCTAAAAGCTTTGTGGAAAGAACCTAGGGACGAAAAAGGACACGTGATCAACGTTTTTAAGAACCTGGGCCCATTTACACCTGAAGCCAACCACTCCTGGGCTTTTCAGTTACCTAATTCAGTACACAAGTTTTATTTCCATTTGGTTTTGCTTCAACGATTAGTATTTGTGTCTCTTGTCACCGAAGATGCGTCACTAAGTGGGAGAGGGAGTTAGATTGGTGGTTTGGAAGGATGTCCTTTTTGAGATTAGACAGTCGAATGGAGAGAGCCAACGTGGAGGCAAGAAAGCAGCGGAGAATTAACAGTGGAGCGGACTGGACACTTGAGACGTGTGGTGACAAAGGCTCAAGATAGGGGTTTTATCTGTCACACATATTTCAGATGTAAGTGACAGAAAAATAAGCTTAAGTGAGTGGAATGTATCGTCTCAATATCTGTGAGGTTCAGAGCATTCGAGGTGTGGTTGGATCTAGTAACGTCGGTAAGATGTGATTTATGTCTCAGTCTCTGGAACCAGCCCTCCTCTAACCTGGCCTCATTCTGCCGTAGGCTCTCCCCTCAAGGTGGGGAAGATGCCACCGACAGCTGCAGCGAATGGTGGAAACAGCGCGCCTCTCTCCCAGTAATTGTACCGAAGTCCCAGCCCATCCGTGAGTCAGTCCCTGAGATGCTGGCTTCCCAGACCTGAGACACGTATCCATTCCTAGACCAGAAAGCGATGCCATTTTCACTCAAACTGCCAAGGGCTGTGAGTAGGGGTGGCCTGGCCCTTCAAAGGAAATAGGAAGCATGAGGCCCAAAATAAAGGGGGGTGTTTGTTGGGTGGGCAAACCAAGTCACCTGATTCAATGATTACGAGATAATTCAGTGAATAGCCTAGTGTCGGGGTGGGGGGGGTGGAATTGGGGATCTACTGAATTCATGGCAGGCGGTGGGATGGATGGCATCTTCAGGGAGCCTGATGAAGGTCTGGGGTTGAGGGTCCGGGGTGAACGTCTGGGGTTGAGGGTCTGGGGTTGAACGTCTGGGGTTGAACATCCGGAGCTCAGGGCAGGGTCTGGAAGCTTGGAGTTAGGGGCCGTTTGAGATGAAGCAGTTGGGGAAAGCCTCTTCGAGGAGATGACCTTTCGTGTGAGCCCCCACGGTACGGGAAGCAGCCTGCCCTGATCTGAGTGGCGGGTAGCTTGAGGCAGGAATTTGTGTGTGTGTGTGGGTGTGGGTGTGGGTGTGTGTGTACAATGTCTTTATTTTTTTTAATATAACACAATTTTTTTAACATATGCAATTATTTTCCATCATTTACAATACAGTAGTTACAGTGACACTCCAAACAGAAAAGCAAAGTAAAAAATCAAAACCCCAACTTCTATTTCATGTAATTAGACTTATACAGAAATTAGAAGGTTAAGTAACAACTAGTTAATCACCTAATTTCACAGCTATCTGAAGTGGTGATCGTTATATAGCAGCTTATCTATGATACATTCAAGATACATGATACAATTTATTACTTGCCCATAAGCTA
>NC_043715.1:57780806-57807308 GCF_006229205.1 Suricata suricatta
CCAAACAGAAAAGCAAAGTAAAAAATCAAAACCCCAACTTCTATTTCATGTAATTAGACTTATACAGAAATTAGAAGGTTAAGTAACAACTAGTTAATCACCTAATTTCACAGCTATCTGAAGTGGTGATCGTTATATAGCAGCTTATCTATGATACATTCAAGATACATGATACAATTTATTACTTGCCCATAAGCTACAACACAGCCTGCTTAATACCTTTGCTTAAATTCCACCTCTATACTACAATATACTTGAGGTCCATGCATAAAGTAGCTACCTTTTATGTAGGAAATGGATGATTAAGTCTTTGGTGCTGTGAAAGCAACTTCATTTAAACATAACCACCCCCACCACGAAAAAAAAGAAGAGGAAAAAAAAAAGAAAAAAGTAAAGAAAATAATAAGGGAAAAACCCAAGACACACTTCCTATGGGGAAAAAGAAAACCAGCATGTAATTTCTGTCCTTGACTGAATGTATTAAATAAGCAAACTCCCCCAACAAGCAAAACAAGTACTAAATGTAAAAATATTAAAAAACGAAAACCCTCTCACATGCATAAATGAAAGATTGCACACAGAGAACTCATTCCAATGTTAGTATACGTGCTGCCGAAGCGAGCACTTGAGGCAGGAATGGTCTTGACGTGATCAAAGACCCAGATGAAGACCAGTGAGGCCAGAGCCCGGGAGCGGCGGGAGCTGGAGGCAGAACCGCACAGGCCTGGTAAACGCCTCTTTGGACGTCCCGGGAGGCCTGAGCGAAGTCACAGGCGGAATGAGCAGGTGTGGCGCCGCTGAAGCTGCGAGGGTCCAGGGTCCGCAGGGGCGCGGAGCCTTCGTGAGGGTGCGGAGAGGAAGCGGAGGAGGGAGCAGAGGCCCGGTGGTTCCGCATCCCCTTCCTACTCCGGTAGGATGTTCAGCGCAGCCCAGCCAAGCCCGGTTACCCTCAGCTCACTGACCAGAGACCTGTGCTGAGCTGGTGGTGGCCAGCACCCCAGAGCCACAAAACTCTGGGGCTCAGTGAGTGTCTGAGCCTGGACATGTCTGAATAGGAAGCCGCTCTTCCAGAGGCTGGGTCCCGGGAGGGCCAGGGGGGTCATGAGCCTCCCGGGTGCTGGAAGCCTGTCCCCAGCTTGGGTCTCGCTAAGTCCATTGTGCCAAGAGCAAAACCGAAGAGCCTGGAAATCTGACCACCTGGCCAGGCTTACCTGGGCCCAGAAGGCCCTTCAGCTCGAGCTCTCTGAAAAGAAGGGGTTAAAGCCTTCGGCCCCTTTGTCCTTGGAACCTCAGCTTGCATCCCACCCTGGAATTTTCCTCTGAGCTACAAAGCCAGGCCAGCTGCCAAGCCATATATACATCGCAGGGTAGCCTGGCAACCCGGCGCTCTTTCTGGGCAGGCTCACAATGTGGTCACTGTTTTGTAGACGCCAGGTTCCAGATGGAAGAAAGACTTTAATCCCCAGCTTCAAGGCTGTTTGGCACATTTCACTCCTGAGATCCCACTCAGGCCAGCTTTCGCTCTGACTCTCCAACGTGGCCATTTTGTCACATTCTGTTTCTGATGTTTTAGATTTTAATCCTTTGCAGGCTGGGCTTGTGTAGAGAGGGGAGATGGAGACCGGCCCTGAAGGAAGTGTAGGCTCACAGGGGCAGGCCCTCCACGTTGCGGGGAAGCACGAGAGCAAAGTGGTAAATAGGCGAATGAGAGGAGAGAAGGTCAGCAAAGTTAGCGGGAGAGCCTCAACGTCTTGGTCGATTTGGGAACACACATCCAAAAGCCACAATGCCAGATTTCACCTTCAGACAAATCCAAAAATTAAAATACTGATAAAGGCCGGGGCGCTCAGACACGGTGAGTGAGGGTTTACGGGCATGACCTCTTGAAGGGGGATTCGGTGGGACTTACCAACAGTTTGAACGTGGGGGGCCTGCTTGGCTCCGTCGGAGGGTCGTGCAGCTCTTGGTCTCGGGGTTGAGTTCGAGCTCTGTGGAGTGTGGGGATTACTTAAAAATAAAATATTTAAAAAGAAACCAACAAAACATTTTGAATGTGCGTAAACCCTGAGGCAGAAAACTTATTTCTAGTAGTTAATCCTACAGGACTCACGGCAGCGCACGTGGTAGTTGAGAACGGCAGAATGAGCAGCTACTCTGGTGGGTCTGTCCATACGGGAGCAACAGAACAAGCTATGTGACAGCCCTGTTGTGATGTCGTGACATGCTGTCTGACGGCTTAATGCAGAGCTGTGTGCGTTTGGGCACAGAAAGTTGTCTGGGACACACTGTTGAGTCAAAAAAAGAAAAGCGGGCACCTGGGTGGCTCAGTCGGTTAAGCATCCGACTTCGGTTCAGGTCATGATCTTGCGGTTCGTGAGTTCAAGCCCCGCGTCGGGCTCTCTGCTGACAGCTCGGAGCCTAGAGCCTGCTTTGGATTCTGTGTGTGTCTCTCTGTCCCTCCCCTGCTTGCGCTCTCTTAAACACACACACACACACACACACACACACACACATTAAACGAGAAAAATAAAATCCTGTTGGTAAACAGTATGTAGAGTCTGAATTTGATCCTATTTTTAAAATGTGTGTATGTGTATACTTACCTGATTTACTCATATATTTGTATACACAAAATTTCTGGAAGGAAACAAAAATAGTGGTAGTGGTTGGCATTGTGGGATAAAAAGTGTGCAGGATAGACTGTTGGTTCAAAAAGCAAGGAAAGTAAAGTGGCCGTACAGCATATAGAATATGATTTCTTCCCTATAAAACAGAAACTACATGTGTGTGTGCACATATATCCTCTTGTGCAAAAAACTTCAAGCAGGAAAAAAACCAAGAAAATTAGCATTGGCTCTGTGGAATGGCGAGAAGGGGGTGGCATATTTCCATAGTTTTTCTTTCCGTGTTTCTGTAGAGTTTGAAGTTTCTCAAAGATTTTGTATTATTATTTTTTTAATTAAAAAAAATCTTTAGGGACACCGGGGGGCTTAGTCAGCTAAGTGTCCGTCTCTTGATTTCGACTCAAGTCGTGATTCCGTAGTTTGTGAGATTGAGCCTCACTTCAGGCTCTGCTGACCGCGCACAGCCAGCTTGATCATCTAGGTCCCGCTCTGCCCCTCTCCTGCTCTCGTGCCCTCCCCCTCTCTCCCTCTCTCTCGACATAAATAAGAAAATATTTTTAAAGAGTTTTAAAAATTCTTTAAAAATACCTTTCAGAAACTATCGTAATCCTACCTCCCTAACATCAGTATTTTTAAGCATTTTCTATATGAATCTCTTTCTTTCTCTCACACAACTATGTCACACACAGAGAAGTATGTGTGTTTCTGGATATTATGTATTTACTTGTGTAAGGATATTATATAGTTGCTGACGTAAGAGAGATATACATAAGTGTGATGTCGGACAGACGAGAGAGGGGTGGGTGCTTGGATAGGTAGGGGTGCTAATATTTTTGAAGGCTCATCACGTGCCCGGGCCATTTGAACACGCAGCAGGAGAAGAGACTGGCAGTTATAACTGGAGGTTCAGGAAGGCTTTAGGGGGCTGTTGGCTGTCAGTTACGCAAGAGCCAGGGGCAGGTGGACCAGGCTCAACTGGGAGCCATGGCGATAAGAAGACATGGATGGATCTGAGAGAAATTCAGAAATTCAGTTCTGGAAAGGATGCGATGGAAAGGGGCAGGAGAGGAGGCGCTTCTGGCCAGAAGCAACGGGGCTTGGCTGCTTGCCGGGTGAGGGAGGAGGGGACCAGGGATGACCCTGTGGTTGAAGGGATGGTGATGCAGATGCTGAGGGGCAGCTCTGGGTAGGGGCGAAGGGGGGCAGTGCCACTTTTGGCCTGGAGCTTCCCAGGCTCAGAACTGAGAAGGACACAGTCTAGCCGTTCCTCAGCAAGTCAAACGTAGAATTACCAAGTGACCCAAATGTTTCACTTCTGGTGTGTGTGTCCAAAGACATGGGAAACGGATGCAGAGAGGAGTGTGCACCCCCACGTTCGCGGAAGTGTTATTTGCAGTCAGCAAAGTGTGGACGTGGCCCAGGCATCCGTGGGCAGGCGAAGGATAAGCAGCGTGTGGCTGTGCGTACGGTGGGCCTCTGTCCAGCCCTGAAAAGGAGGTTCGGCCACGTGTTTACAGCACTGACGGACCTTCCAGACGTGACACTAGGTGCGGTGGGCCAGCCACACGAGACTATCACCGTATGGTTGCACTCACCGGAGGGGTTGAGGGTACCTGAATTCATAGAGACAGAAAGAGGGATGGTGGGTGCCAGGGCCCGGGAGGGAAGAATGGGGCGCATCGTCTCCTGGGCACAGGGCCTTTCATTTCATGAATGTGTTCAGTACCCCTGGGCCGTGCGCTTAAAAACAGTTACAGTGGTAAGTTTTGTGTTATGCATATTTTGCTGCCATTAAAATAAACTAAAAAAGGAGTTGAGGAAAGAGGTCTGGCCAGGAGTGGGGATTTGGGGCAGCCTCGAACATTCACATTCGCGTCATTGTGCAGACACAAGTCTCCTCCTCTCCTGGGGGAATGCCTGAGTTTCACGCGGGCAGAGCGGCTGGCTGTGTGGTGTGTATGTCACGTCCTTCTTTAGTGGCTCACCAGACCCCGGTGTCCTGTGGTGGCGGTGTAGCAAATCGTTCTACGGTATCAACGTGTCCCCAGTAGAACACGCGTTTGTTTACTCGAAATCCAGCTGGGCTGGGGTGTCCCGTATTTGTGTTTGCTGAGTCCGGTGATCCTGTCTTCTCTTGCTTCTTCGAGGTCTCTGCCGGAATGCCATCTCCCCACACAGCTCCCCACTCGCCTGTCCCTAAAGAACAGCCCCTTCACCATTCTCGAGCTCCTTCCCCAGCTCCATTGCTTCTCGCCACCCCTCCTGACCTCACCCCTGCCTCCATCTCTTTGCGCATTCTCTGTTTCCCCTGCTACGGCATCACAGGCATGAAGTGAGGGAGTTTTGACCGCTGGATCGCTGTTGATCGGCACTGCTTAGAACCGTGCTGGGCACGTAGGAGACGTCCACACAGTGTGTCGGATAAACCTAAAACGCCCAGCTTCCTCTCGCTACATTAAAGCCCACAGCCCTGCTGATAGTTTTCAGCTAAGAACAAGTCAAGACTGCCAAGATCATGTGCACACACGTGTATCCAGGCAGCTGCGTCCAAGGACATGATTAACCGCTAAGCCCCTCTGGATGGAGGCATCGCCTGGTCAGCACATTCTCCTCCCAGTAAAGCGGCTGGAAGCCCGCTGATGTTCAAGAATCCTCACCACACCCCGTGCGAAGCTAGTCCTCTGGTCCTTCCAGTAACCAGGATTCAAAACAGGGATTAAGAGACGTCCATCTGGGGTGGCAGGCTGGGGGCAGTGGCCTGAGAGCAAGGGTTCCGAGGTCCATCAGTCCGTGGTACTGGGGCTGGGGCTGAGAGAGAGCTGCACATCTCCTGTGGTATTTGTGGCTGGGCTGTGCCCTGAGTTGAGTTTCCTTGGAAGGAAGGAAGATGAGGAAGGCTGACCCGGCCCCTCACATCCTTCTGCTGGAAGCAATACGAGTCCAGGCTGACCTCAGCGGTGTGTGTGCGATAAACCTACCACAGTAACCTGCATGAGCAAGGGCTTTCTTCTTCTTCCGTAACTGCAGATGAAGCACTGCGACTCAACGGCTTCATCAAAGACCCAGGCCCATTTTCTTTTCCTTCCTCACCTTTCATAGTCTAAGGTTGTCTTCCTTATGGTCACAGATGGCTGCTGCACTTCCGGACATCACATCCACCTTCTAGGCACGAAGCAGGGGGAAAGGGCAATGCCTCCTCCTCCGGAAGGTTTGCTTTGTATTCAGGAATGGAAGCCAAAATGGTGTTTGCTTGTCTCATTGGCCAGAAGTGGCTCACCTGCCCCATTCATGCAGCTCTAAGAGATTTATGGAGAGGTAGGTATTTTTAACTGAGCCATATGGCCGTGCTACACAAAATCAGAGTTTATTATTACTTAGAGAGAGAGGGAGAGGGAGATGGATATTGAATAGGCAACCAGAGTGCCTGGACAGTTAGAAAAGAAAGAGTAGAGGATGAACAAGGTCACAGAACCCAGAAAGGCTCTGTCCTTCATGGACAGTGGAAGACTTTTCACCTTCAGGGTCAAGGCCTGGGGGAGAGTGGGAAGGGAATTTATACACTCTTCTCTACCACATGCCTGGCCTTTTCCTCAGTGGTCTTGAACCCTCAGCACCATCCACTGATGGGAGATGCCCTCCTCCCCTTTCTACAGACCGCAGGAGTTCTTACGGCTGCGAAGTGTTGTCGCTGTTGCAATTTCTTGAAGTTCCTTTGAGTACAAAGTAAACGCACCCAACACACAAAGATCAGAAAAGGAGACAAGAATACCCATTAGACAGTGAATTTTCCTACCGTCCGTGCCTCGCTTGCCTGGCCGCCCTCTCCAGGGACGGTCACCAGTACCCACGGCAGGCCGTCTTCCTTCCTGGCTGCCTCTGTGTTTGCGGATTGGCCCACTCGCCAAGATTCCACCCCCAAATCGCCGCTCGCTGAGTTTCCAGTCATTGGTGCACATGGCAGAGTGGCAAGAAGTGGAGGTCCCTCCACGTGACCGCTCCCAGCTGAGGCTGAGCGAGGTGACCATGCTCCGCTTCCTTGTTTCAGCCCTCGTGCCCTAAATGTCATCCTTTCCGGGGCCCCATCTGCGAGGCCCACACGCCTCCGAAGCGCGTTTTCGAGCGGCCAGCACAGCTAGCGACTGCGTTTTCCCCCTGGGCCTGACTGCCGAGGGGAACTTCGAGGTTTGGTTTGCTGACCGCCTCGCCAAGCACAAGGGGCCAGCAGGCGGTCTGCGTCCTTCCATCTGTCACCGCTCAGATTATCTCCCCGCCTCCTCAGCCTGGAGAATGGCCAGGAAGGGCAGCCTCAGTGGCACGTGACCCGAGTGCAGGGGAATGGGTTTGCGCCAGGATGGCGGACTAGAGGTCGGTGCAAATCCAGACGGAGCAGTGGGACTCCTAACACGTGGCGGTTTCCAGAGGCGCATCGGGGCTCATCAGCCTACGATGGGATTTTCCCTCTCGGCTGCAAGACCAGGTTGGATTCCAAGAAATATATACATCGCGGCGTAATTAAGCAAGGGAACGGCGCTCTTGGAGCCACGGTGCCATGTGGTCAGAATTTGGGAGACATCTACTTCCTGACGGTAAACAGAGTGACACGCACAGTCTGTTCTGCAGTTATTTCGCCGGACCTGCTTTTAGTCAGTGTCTCTAATTTTCAGGTTCTGACAACCTTGTTTTCTTTTCCCTTCCTTCTTAAAAAGTGACATAAACCAGTATTTGCTCTTATTTTTTCATGTGCCAGGTTCGATTATTTTGAACTAATTTATATGCCCTCATGTGTTCCATAAAAGTAAAAAGCAAACCTTTTTTCTTCTGTTTGTTAATCACCAGTCACAATGAATAAGACCTTACCTAATAGTATTTGGTTTTGTCCTCCAACTGATAAAGGCTCCCTTTTCTTTTATTCTTTTTTCTTTCTTTTTTTTCTTTTCTTTTTTTAAAGCTAGACAGGGAGAAGAAAATTGATGTGTGGGAGATGGGTAATTCTGTTGGCTTTGGATCATCCCGTTTATGTTGTTTACAACATCAGAATGTCCCTCTGGGCAAATTCCTACAGGAGGGTCGTTTATTAGGGTGTCTGCTCTGGGAGTCTGCAGTTTGTCACCGTGTTTGATGCTCTCGGGCAGAGATAAGGCGGCCGTGGAAGTCTCTTGTTCATACTGCGATGGGTGTGTGCTAACAAATTCCAAACGAGGAGGGGATAAATCATCTCAGACTTAGGATACCATTCAAAGTGGCTTTATAGGACTTAGAAAGTTGATTTCTTAAAAATGTTTCTCTTTTACTGTTTGTATTTTTAATTATAAAGATATTAGGTATTTTTAATAAAGAATATTAATTTCCCTTCAGTGTTCCAAGTTGGTGTGACAAGACTTGCTTGGTGTTCTGCATCTTTCTTCGTCTGCTGCTTGAGCAGCCCGTGGCCTGGTGCAGCGCTTCTCATTATTTACTTGAAACTGCTCCTTAATCCTCTCTGCCTGACCTGTTTTAATTCTGCACACTCCTTGCCGATCCCTATCCAGCTCTGATCAGGGCACGGGGTTTTATCAGACTGTGTCTTTCCAGGGGCTCGAGGGGCTTTCCATCGCCCTCCTTCGTTTCTGCTGTCAGGTGGTTGTTCAGTGGAGAAGAAATTCATTTCTTTACTTTATTATTTATTTAGAAAGCATGAGCAGGTGGCGCCTGGGTGGCTCAGTTGGTTTAGTGTCCAGCTTCGGCTCAGGTCATGATCTCGCGGTTCGTGGGTTCAAGCCCTGCATCGGGCTCTGTGCTGACAACTCAGAGCCTGGAGCCTGTCATTGGACTCTGTATCTCCTTCTCTCTCTGACCCTCCCCTGCTCGCACTGTCTCTCTCTGTCTCTCAAAAATAAATAAAAAACATTAAAAAAAAAAAAAAGCACGAGCAGGGGAGAGGGGCTGAGAGAGAGAGAGAGAGAGAGAGAGAGAGAGAATCTCATACCGGCTCCATGTCCAGCACAGAACCTAACATAGGGCTCAATCTTGTGAGATTGTGACCTGAGCCAAAATCAGGCAGATGCTTAACTGACTGAGCCACCCAGGTACCCCTTTCAGTTCATTTTTACTCCATGCCTACGGTATTTCTGGCCAGGGAAGATTACATCCCCTGAATGTCAGTTCTGACCTGAATCAATTCCATCCGCAGTCACTCAGTTAGAAATTTCTACTGGGTCGTTTGGATCGCAATGCACATTGGCATCTGATACCTATTACAACTCGGCACTGCACCAGAACTTTCCCTTTAACACCTCTTTTGGGGAAATCATTGTCCCCAAAGTAACTTGTTCCTAAGTGTCGATTCACTGAGAGCCACTGCTCCAAATGATCAGATTCTTAAACCTTCCCCATTTGCTCCTTCATCCCAATGTTTGTCTTAGAAAATCAGTTTGACACATTTTACTTATTGAATCGGTTTCCCTTAGCACGTGTTTGTTCTTTACCAGGTGCAGTTCTGGTATTGAGATTAAAATGGTAAAACAGCAGAAGTTCCTGTCTTTATGGGGCTTCCAGTCAAGTGGAGGAAACAGGCAAGAAACACACAAATAAATATATATTACTTAGTAGTATGGGTGCCACATTAGGCAGTCATAAAAACATGTAGTGTAAGGTGGTAAGAAAAGGCAGACAAATAACATAATACAGCATGGTATAATAAAATATAGTATATAGCATAGTATAATATGTGATACAGTACATAATGTAATATGTAATAAAATAGCACATAATACAATACATAATGTGATATAATATGTAACGTAACAATATAATGTTATATATAATGCAATATGTAATATTGTATGTAGTAAAATGTGTATAATATGCAATATAATGTACAACACACTACACTGTATGTAATAATATACAATCATGTAGCATATGATCATGCAATATAAATACACTCTAATAACACAATATGACACAATGCACCCTGTACCCAGTCCCACCGTATGTAACAAAATGACAATGTAACGCAACATGTCAGCCAGCCAGAGCAGAGGGGTGTAGAGGAGAGGGGAAGAGCTATTTGTGCAGAGTCGGAAGCCTCCCCCCTCCCCAAAGCACGGACAGCCGAGCTGAGCCCTGAAGGATGTGATCAGTTCTGCCATGGCAACATCTGGGGTAGAGCAGAGAGGACAGCCGGGCGGAGGCTCCATGTGGAGACGTAGAGTGTGTTCTAGAAGTGGAAGGGGGTTTGGGTGACGGGAACGGAGCGGGCCAGCAAACAGTGGGTGAGGTCCGAGCAGACTGGAGACCAGCACAGCTCACCCAGGACCTCATAGGCACGAGTGACGAGTCTGCATTTAATTCTGAGCACAGCCGTCTTGTTCTAAACACCATGTCTTGTTCTGGGGACGTCTTACCTGCAATTTGGAAAGGCAGCCCTGCCACGGTGCGGAGGGATCGCCTGCGTGGGGAGTGGGGACCGGGAGCAGGAGGACAGCTGGGAGGTTTCGCTGGAGGCCCCGGGTGGGAGAGGCTGGGGCCTCGGACTAAGATGGCGCCCCCCCCAGAGGAGGAGGGAGCACTGGTAGGAACCTTGATACATTTAAACAGAGAAGCCAACAAGGTGGGCTAACGACTGCACCGGGGGCGTGAGGGGCAGAAGTCGCGGTGGCCCCGCAGCTGGATCCCCGGGGCTGTCACTTAGGGTGGCGGGGAGACTGCAGGGACAGCAGGGCGTCTTGAGACCCTGAGCTGCTGTCTCAGAATGCCACGGGCTGGGTCACTTGAGTGACAGACATGTATTTCTCACTGTTCTGGAGGCTGGAAGTCCAAGATCACGGCGGGGCCAGCAGGTTGGGCCCCTGTCAGAGCTCTCTCCCTGGCTTCCAGGGGGCTGCCTCCTGGCCGTGTCCTCACAAGGCGGAGACAGCGCAAGGCCTGGTCCCTCTTCCTCTTCTCGAAAGGGCACTGATGCATCACTGGGGCTCTACCCTCATGACCTCATCCAAACCTGCTCACCTCCCAGAGGCCCCACCCCCAGCACCATCACAGAGGGGGGCAGGGGCTTCCACAGATGACTGTCGTGAGGTCATAAACGTTCAGTCCACAGCAGAGGGAGGAGGAAGTCAAGGGTCCCATTTCGGTGATGGCAATTTTGAGGTCTCTGGGAGGTGCCTGCGTGGACATGAAGACCTATGAGAAGTTGGCTGCGTGAGTCTGGAGCTTAGCAGAGAATTGGGATGAAGATTCCAGTTTGGGGAGGATATTGGTTCCCTAGGGCGCTGTAACGAATTGCCAGAAACCCCGTGTCTTAAAACAACTGAGATGAATGTCACGGCCCTGAAGTCTGGAAGTCCACAGGCAAGCTGTGGGCAGGGGTCCGTCCCTCCTGGAGGCTGTCTGGCGCATCTCCCAGGGGTGGCGGCTGCTCCGCCCCAGCCTCTGCCTCCGTGGTCACCCAGCACTCCTCCGGAAGGGGTGAGGAAGCCCGAGCAGAGGAGCTCAGTGCCTCGGGAGGAGAGCCGGGGTCCACAGGGCATGGGAACCAGGTGCAGAGAGGGCTGCGAGTGCAGGATGGGCTCCGCACTTCCATGGATCAGACTGAGAACCAACGCTGGTTTCTACAAAGTGGGGGACCCTGGAGAGCCAGACGGGAGTGGGTCAGCGTGGGCAGGAGCTGAAGCCCAATACCAGAGAGTTCGGGAGAGAATGGATGGGAGGGGCTGGGGCAGGAGTGCTGCCTAAAACGGGACAGAGAGATGTCAGCACACAGCCCAACGTGGGGCTTGAACTCCTGGACCTCAAGATCATGACCTGAGCCCAAGTCGGATGCTCAGCTCACTGAGCCGCCAGGCGCCCCGAGAAAGCACTTTTTACCGTTGGGCTGTCATAGCGCGCTGGGAGGTCGGCAGGCCTGGTTGATACAGGAGCGAGAGGAAGCCCCGCCCACATCCTGGAGCAGGTGTCCGGGGATGGCGTAGCATTCAGGGAGAGGGAGGGCTCCGGGAGTAAGTGTCAGAAAGACAGTTTACTGAGCCACCAGTTCACAGTAAACTCATCTCCGCTTCAGGAGTAACTTTTTTTTTCTTTTCTTTTTCTTTTTTTTTTTTCTTTTTTTGACGTTTTGGTTTCATGTCCATTGAAACTAATTTTGGTTTTGCTTTAGCTCTCGTTCCACACGGGGCAAATCTGTCTCAGCTTCATAACCCGATTTGCAAACCCATCCAGATCGCATGTCGCATTGGGTGCGATCCTCATTTGAGGCACAGGATGTCTCTTACACGTCTAAAATCTGTCAGAAAAGCTACGTGACCGTGCTGGGTAGTACAACCTGTCAGTTAAGGTAACTTCAAAAGGCAAAACACAGTCATGGAAAGGGGAGACCTGTCCTATCATTTGTAACATCCTTGACTTTCCAGATCAACAGAGATCTCAGCCAGAGGTCCTCATTTTAATATAAAAAGATCCTCAGATCACATCAAACTTCAGTTTGGCCACGATGAAACGGCTGAACTGAAAGTGAGCCTACACTAAAAGTAAATGACCCTGAACCAAAACACAAAGCTCAGGTGAAATCATTGAAATGTCACGGATGTTTCCAGGAGTTCTTTTCCAAATGGGATTGCTGCACCTGTCAGCAAGAGTTAAAGAAACACGTTTTTTGTGGGGGTGGGTGGGGACTAGATGAACCCAGTAAATTTGGCCATTTAGGGAATTCTCCGTGCAGCAAAAAAAGTGGTTATTGGAAGAACTGATTTCAGTGAATCAACTTGGAGCTGGTAAATGTCTAAAAATCGCATGTCTCATGCTTGGGTGTTGGTCTTCAAATTATCTTTAAAATGTTTCGATGTGTCTCTATGTGCATCTTCTCTACGGGTGATATACTTCCTGTAAGATAAGGAAAGAAATACCAAGGAACAGAGACTAGATCTGGATTTGGTTGTTTGGAAAGAAGTCGATAAGGCTTTGC
Organism: Suricata suricatta; assembly: GCF_006229205.1. NCBI lineage: Eukaryota > Metazoa > Chordata > Mammalia > Carnivora > Herpestidae > Suricata > Suricata suricatta. Next base: position 57,793,368 of record NC_043715.1, read on the forward strand.
AACAAGGTTCAGTCATCAGACAGAGTCTCAGCAGATCTGTGGGCCATGGAAACTGGCCCCAGCATAAAAGCAAGCCGCTGCTCCAGTGACATGCACATGGCAGTGAATCAGGCCAAGGAGTGATGTTTTTGAATGCACAGCCTTATGTGTCCAGCGTTCAGGGCCCCCCTCCGGCCCTGCAGTAAACAGACTTAAATCCACTCTCCATCACATCCTGTTCATGTAACCTGTTTTTCCCTTCAGTTGTTTGCTTTACAATTTTCATGTTCTAACAAACTTTTCTTTGTTATATATACATATATAAACATATAACTGTGTGTGTGTGTGTGTGTGTGTGTGTGTGTATATATATATATATATATATATTTAAAAGTTTATTTATTTACTTTGAGAGTGAGCGAGCACAAGCAGGAAAAGGGCAGAGAGAGAAGAGAGAGACAGAATACCAAGCAGGCTTCACACTGTCAGCGCAGAGCCCGATGCGGGGGCTCGATCCCACAACCGTGATATGACCTGAGCCAAAATCGATAGCCATATCCTTAACCAACTACCACCCTAGTGCCTCACTTTCTTTCTTTAACACATGCACACATGCACGCAAACAGAAACTTGTATTTGTTTTTATTTATTCAGGGGCTACCTTTAGTGGTTCTCAAATTATTATACATTCATGTACATTCATGTACATGTTCCCTTAAAAAAAAAGCATCGTTGTTTCTTCTGGTTTCAGTCACAGAGGTTAAGAAGTTTCTTTTTTAATTTTTTAAGTGATTATTCAGTTTTGAGAGAGAGAAGAGATAGAGCGTGAATGGGAGGGGCAGAGAGAGAGGGAGACACAGAATCTGAAGAGGCTCCAGGCTCTGAGCTGTCAGCACAGAGCCCGACGTGGGGCTTGAACTGTGAACTGCAAGATCGTGACCTGAATCCAAGTCATACACTCAACTGGCGGAGCCACCCAGGCACCCTAAGAACTTTCTTTTGAATTTGACTTGATTGTTTGACAGAGAGATGGCTTGTCTGGATCCCCAGTTTTTCAGATGGATGGACCCAGGAAAAGTAGCTACTATTTTGAAGTTGGTAGAATTTGATTATTTATTCTTAGACTCTGACAGATAGAAAGCCATCTAAAACTCCAGTTTTTTGCTTGTTTAGGATTTCAGAAAGTATGTACTCCCTTGAGTTGCTAGCTTTTGTGACCATTCAAGTATATGGGACCTAAGTACTAGGAATATAGGCAGGATTTTCAAGGGTTTTCATGTCTGTGCCGCGGGATTCCCTGAGAATCATGCTAACAAACTGCAAATAGGGGCACCTGGGTTAAGTTGGTTAAGCGTCCAACTTTGGCTCGGTCATGATCTCGTGGTTTGTGGGTTTGAGCCCCATGTCGGGCTCTGTGCTGACAGCTCGGAGCCTGGAGCTTCTTCAGATTCTGTGTCTCCCTCTCTCTCTGCCCCTCCCCTATTTGTGCTCTGTCTCTCTGTCTCTCTGAAAAATAAACAAACATTAAAAAAATTTTTAATTAAAAAAATTGCAAACAAAGCCCTGTTCAAAACACCAAAAGAAATCAGCTCAGTGTTTTTATTCAGAACCAGTTGGCTCTATGAGTTAATACATTTATTCAAAAGTTTTTGTTTCGTTTTTAATTCAGAATCACTCTGTGCTTGTTGTAACAGAACACACTACCATGGTAAACCCTTGGATTGTGAGCTGCCTCTTCTGTGAGGGTTCCTCAAGACACGCCAACATTGCTAATACATTTTAACTCGATGAACGAGTGACCCCTTGCAATACAGTAGGACATGATGCCCAGCGTCACATGATCACAACGGAGCCAACGGCTCTTGAAATTCGCTTTGATATATGAGTGCTTTGGAGTACAAGCATGTTTCCGAACAAGCTATGCCTGCAAACCAAGGTTTTACAAAGGACAACGGGGTGGCCCTGGCTCTCCCACAGGCACCCCTGCTGTAACTGTTACAGTGTTTTGGGTGTGCTTCTCCTTTCGTGGAATCTTACCCCAGCCTCATTTCTGATTGGTTTTTCCCCTAGTTCTTTGTTTTCATCACTTAGACCTGATTTTGTAGCGATCAAAACTAGGAAGAAGTGGAGGTTTTTTGGGTATACATAATGACTGTCAGTCCAGCATAAAGTTTTCCATTTTAAATGTTTCCTTCAAGTTTTGAACTTGCATCTGTGCCCGGCTGCCATCGGTGCTGCCGTGAACTGAATGAATGAGTGTCGCGAACCAGGTGCTGTGCTGCGTGCTGACAGACCTTTTAGGTAGGAGTCCCGAGGAAACGCTGGAGGTGGCCTGTCCCCCCCCCCCCTGCACACGAGGAAGGTGAGGTCCTGAGGCGCGAAGTGACCCGCCTCACCACACGGCTGTGGGGCGGAGTGCGGCTGACGCTGGTTTGCACGCACAAGAACACCACTCAGGGTTCTGGTCTGTTTCGATGTCTGTCGTGTTTAGGAATGCCTCATGATCTGGGCACGCGGCCGGCTCCGTCGGTGGACCCTTGCGACTTGATCTCAAAGGCGTAAATTCGAGCCCCACTCCAGCTGGGCGTAGAGATTACTTAAAAAAAAACTCATAAGCATGTTCCCGTCTCTTCATAATTAATTTCTTCATTAAAAACATACTGATGAAAGACTGCTGTGTGCGAGGTATGGGATATAGTCACTACTATCAGGGCGTGGCCGCGAGGGGGACCAGAATATGCCACCCCAAAATGTGCCTCTTTCGGACGTGGGTTCTTTTGAGCTGCCGCGGAGAGTGGCAGATGCAGGGAGAGCTGCACCGCCCGGGCACCAGCTCGCCGTCTCCCGCTCACTGCTCTTCTTCACAGAGAAGGCGCTGCCCAAAACGGGCGAGCAACCCCCACTCAGCTACCCCGTTCGCCGCCCTCGGCTCGCCCTTCCGGAACTGGCTTCCGCAGCCCAGAAGCCACGAACCCTTAACTTTTGTTAATATTTAAACCCGAGTTCTGAGCAGCCCCTGGGTTCCTCACCCATCCTCGGGTGCTTCTGTGTGTGTACACATGCGTGAGTGCGAAATGCACCATTCATAAACTTCTGTGTGTTTTTGTCTTGTGAACCTGTCTCTGGCTGGTGTCACTTGCAGGGTCCCCTTGGGAAACCTCGGGGGTAGAGAAAGAGGCTCTTCTCTAGCTGACACCACGGGTGGCCCTGGAGCCCTTGAAACGTGGTTTACCAGACTCCAAATAGGCTCAGCTACAAGTTTAAAGTGTACTCTAGATCTCAGACCAAAAATGACAAAAATACTGTAAAACATTAGTGGTGTCTTTTATATGGAGGATGGACTGAAATGATACTACTTTGGAGACACTGTGTTATATAAAATACATTATTGAAATGAACGTGACCTGTTTCTTTTAAATTGTTTAAGTTTAAAAAAATTGGGGGGGCACCTGGGTGGCCAGTCAGTTAAGTGTCCGACTTTGGCCCATGTCATGATCACACTGTCCGTGGGTTGGAGCCCCGCATCCGGCTCTGTGCTGACAGCTCAGAGCCTGGAGCCTGCTTTGGATTCTGTGTCTCCCTCACTCTCTGCCCCACCCCCGCTTGTGCTCTGTCTCTCTCTCTCAAAAATAAATAAACATTAAAAAATTAAAAATAGTTTTTAATGTAGCCGCTGGAAAACTTAAGGCTCAGGGTCGGATCCGTATCTGCTGTGGACGCACTGCCCTGGCCCCGACTCCCGGTACACTTTTCTGCCCCAGGGAAACAGCCCAGGCAGGTCTGCCGCGCTGACGAGCAGGAGTGGGGACGTCACCGCAGCCCGGGGGCCGGCTGGGAGACTAGTTTGCTGGTGTGCAGCGCTGAGCGCAGTGTGCGGGAACACCAGGTTCACGGAATTCTTGCATTCCAGACGCAGAGGCGGAGGCAGGTGGTGTTCACGGAGGACGGCTCAGCGTGGTTGGTACGTTCGCAGAGCAGCGTGACCACCAGCAATGTTAGAACGCGCTCCTCACCCCAGAGAGAAAGTCCGCCTGTACTGTGACCTCCCGGCCCGCCGGTCCCGGGCAGTCACCCATCTGGTTTCGTCTCTGTAGGCGTGTTGATCCCTGGTACAAACGGAGTCCTCCGCCGTGTGGTCATTCCGGACCAGCCTCTTCCTCTGGGCGTGGTGTCGCGAGGGCCCCCGCGGGTGCTGGCTGCTGCGGAGGCTGGGTACCACGAGGCTGTGCGGCCAGCCCGCGTCCTGTGTGTCCGCTCGTCCTCGCCGGCGCTGCGGCGCTTCCGGTTCCTGGACCAGCACTGCCGTGCACGCGCATGGGCAGGTTTTGCTTCGAGCCCCCGTTTTTGAGTGTGGCTGCTAACTTTGTAAAGAGAGGGACAGATGAGGAACGCGTGCAGGTGCACACACCCGTTGTCCGCGGAAGCGGGGATGGGTTCCCACGGCAGGTGTCCGCGCACACCCACCTCGTGCCCGCTGAGCGCCTACCGCACTGCGGGAGAGGACAGTGAAGCAGCGGGAGGAGCCCCGCCCTGCGCGCACGCGCACACCCTCGCGAGGCGGGAGCAGCGCGTTTCCAGATGGAGTTGGGGCTCCCTGCGGGTTCGGTTGGTTGAGCGTGTGCTCAAGACTTCATGGGTTCTGGCCCCATATCAGGCTCTGAGCTGACAGAGGAGAGCCTGCTTGGATTCTCTCTCTCTCTGCTCCTCCCCCGCTCACCTGTTCTTTCTCTCAAAAATTAAAAAAAAAAAAGTTTTTTGATTATTTAAGATGGGGTTTGTACAGGGCATGGCAGAGCAGATGAGGGAAGCCCAGACAGGGTTGGGCCATCCTCTAGGCAGTGGCTGGCTTGTGGGTGGAGGCTTGGATGCATAAAAGGACGTCGGAATCTGTGTGTGTCCATGAGCGCGTCTGTGTGTGTGTCTGCATGTGTGTATGTGTGTCCCTGTGTGTCTATGCGTCTGTGCGTGTATGTATATCTATGTGTGTGTGTGTCCCTGTTGTGTGTCTGTGCAGGTGCACATGTCTGCATGGGTGTCTGTGTGTGTATATGCGTGTCCACATGTGTACCTGTGTGTGTCTACGTGTGTCCATGTGTGTCCGTGCATCTGCATGTGTGTCTGCATGTCCACGTGTGTCTGTGTCCACATGTGTGTCTGCATGTGTATCTGTGTGTCTACAAGTCTGACTGTGTGTGTGTCTGTATCTGTGTGTCCCTGTGCGTGTCTGTATAGTGTCTGTGCCGGGGGAGCACCTCGCAGGCTGTGTCATGCAGGGCCTTGCAGGCTTTGGGGAGGAGGATGTTGTTGGCCCCAGAGCAGTGGGTGCCCCGGTGCAGCTCCGCCTCCAGCTGGTGCCGCCTGTGGGTGGGTGCAGTGGCGCTGGGAGATCTTAGGGACAGGAGGATGGGAGGACGAGAGGCCTGGAGGCCTGGGGGGCGGGAGGCTGGGAGGATGGGAGGGAGAGAAGAGCCGGGGGGCAGGGTGTGGTGCTGTGGAGGGGCGGTGGGGTCCCCGCGGTAACCTCCCTCCCTCAGCAGGGGCCTGGCAATCTGAGGACAGAGTCCTGGAGACAGGCCTCACCGGGACCATCCAGCCCACTGCACCACCCCCCTGCGCCCTTCCCAGGCTCTCCTCACCCCTGTGTTGCCTCCTGTCTCGCTGTGGCTGGGTCCCTTCCCACTGCCTCACGCTACACGTGTTGGTGCTTACATCTGTTACTCCTGCCAAAATGGAAGTTTCCAGGATCCAGGAAGCTTGCTCTTTTTCACCCCGCTGTGTTCCTAGGTCTCCTGGAGTTCTTGGTGCACAGAGCTGCTCAGTGCCCAGCCCTTCACGGGTGGCCAGTGAGCCCCTGAAACGTGGCCAGCATACATGTTGAACGATATTCGTTCAGATAAGTTGGTTTAAATGAAATGCATCCTTACAATTATTTTTACCTGTTTCTTTCACATGTTTTTTAATATGTTTAATTTTTAAGATATTTATTTTGAGAGAGAGCATGGGGGAGGGGCAGAGAGGGCAAGAGACACCCAAGCAGGCTCCACACTGTCAGCACAGAGCCCAGCACAGGGCTTGATCCCACCAACCGTGAGATCACGACCTGAACTGAAGTCAGACACTTAACCGGCCGAGCCACCCAGGTGCCCCTCTTCTTACGTGTTTTAATGGGAGTACTGGAAACGTTAGATTACGTAGGCAGCGCGCATCATATGTCTATTGTGCAGCTATCGAGCATGCATGAGTGAATGCATGCGTGCATGAATGAGTCTGACTCAGTTGGGGTCGGGTCTGTGTTAGCGGTCCTCAACCAGGAGGCGGTGTGCTCCTCCAGAGGACAGCAGGCCGTGCTGGCGAAATTTCCCATCATCACAGCCGGCAGTGGTGGGCAGGTACATGGTGCACCCAGTGGGAAGAGTCTGGGGAGGATCCAAGCAGCCGACAGGTGCGCACAGGCCTGCTACCTCCCGTGCAGAACGTCCTGAGGTTGAGGAACTCTGATCTGTAGAAAGGATTCTATTTTTCTCATGTTTCTCCCATTAAGTATATCTTGATACTCAATGTTCTTCCAAACACAAAATTTATTTTTATTTTTATTTTATTTTTGAGAGAGAGAGAGCGAGCACGTGAGAGTACGAGCCGGGGAGGGGCAGAGGGAGGGAGAGAGAATCCTAAGCAGGCTCCACACTCAGCGCAGAGCCCGGCATGGGGCTTGATCTCATGACAGGAGATGTGACCTGAGCCAAAATCAAGAGTTGGACACTTAACTGGCTGAGCCACCCAGGCGCCCCTACGAAGTTTATTTCGAAAGGAAGACATGCCTTTTTCTGAGAGTGAACACTACCTCATCCTCACATTCCGTGTGCTTGTGTCTGCCCTGAACGTTCTACCCCCACCCCCCGTTTCTTGACTGTTACGGTGGTGCCCGTGGACATGTAGCTTTGCACGTACTCTTGGAGACCAGCCGTGAGCTCCGGTGTTCGGTTCTGTCTCTAACTCTGATAGCTGCTGTCCTGTGTTCTCCGGAAAAGCTGTGCGCCGCTCCCCGCCCACCATGAGCCTGGGGCCGTGCCCGTCTCTCTACATCTTCAACAGCCCTGGACGTTACATCTTTTCTCACTGTCTTCTGTCTGATGGGAGTAGCAGCCTCTCATTAGGGGGCTGTTTGTTTTTTAAATTTTTTAATGTTTATTTGTTTTTGAGAGAGACAGAGAGAGTGCAGGGGGGGAGGGGCAGAGAGAACCAAAGACACAGAGTCTGAAGCAGGCTCCAGGCTCTGAGCTGTCCCCACAGAGCCCGACGTGGAATTCAAACTCATGAGCCGTGGGATCATGACCTGAGTCAAAGTCAGACACTTAACTGACTGAGCCCCCCAGGCGCCCCTCATTTTGGTTTTGATGTCCAGTTTTTTGGATCTCAAACGAGGTCCTTTTCAACACCCTGGTTCTCTCCTCTCTGCTGTCCCGCTGTGAATGCACACCCTTTGCCTGCATTTGCATTTTGAGGATTTTTCTCCTTCTTGGACGGCTTGGCACTCTGCGGGCTCAGAAGTATATATGTTTTGAATGTACGTTTTGTGATAGTTTTCCTTACTCCTGATGGGCTTTCCCCTGCACCTGGTTTTCCAGTGTCTGTGGAGACAGATGTATTCATGTCTTCTTTCATATCCACTGGCTTCTTTGTTAAATGAACAGGATATTGCCCTCCCCATGGTCATCGAAGTGTTCACTGTGGGGGGTGCCTGGGGGGCTCCGTGGGATGAGAGTCCAACTTCAGCTCAGGTCCTGATCTCACAGTTCGTGGGTTCGAGCTTCGTGTCGGGCTCTGTGCTGGCAGCTCGGAGCCTGGAGCTGCTTCGGGTTCTGTGTCTCCTCTCTCTCTGCCCCTATCCTGCTCATGCTCTGTCTCTCTCTTAAAAATAAGTAAAGGTTAAAAAAGTTTTTTAAGTGTTCACTGTGCTGTCCTGTGGTGAAGTGAGCAAAGGCACTTCCTCCGCGCTCCGGACCCTCGCTCGCAGCCGCGGCTCAGACACACGCCCAGTGCCCCTCTGCAGCCAGTTCCCAGACGCAAGATCTGGTCAAAACTGAACACAAAGGAGGATTTTGTTGGAGGCGATTATTTCTGAGGAAAAAAAATCAAACCTTCTCTAAAAGTAACTGTTACGATGTCAGTTGGTCCCAGTTGCCAAATAAAACCCCAGGGCGGTCACCTACCGTGGACTTTCCCCCTGATTAATGACCTTCGAGTGCCAGGCTCGGGTCCAAGTTCTATAGACACTGACACCGACTCAGGAAGGGAACGGTTTTCCCAGAAACAGCACAACATGGCCGTTGTGTCCCCGTGCGTTCTGGGGGGCGTCCAGGTCCAAACCATAAAGATATTTAACGCGAGCCGCCTGTCTGTAGATATATCGGTGGGTCCTGGCTGTCACTCTTGTGTTCTGAGGCGGGGGGAGAAGCCTTGTGTCCCTGTTTTGAGGTGACTTGACTGCCTGCTCAGATGCCCAGCGTGGCCGGGGTCCTGAGGTATGAAGGTTGTAAATGTTGGCAGGTAACGGCAGTCTACTTCCAGGCATGTTTGTTGAGCTAAGTACACAAACGTTGGAATAGTAACTCAGACAGGAGCACTTTTTTGCCCTCAGTCCTCTGGACCGCGCTTCATAAGGCCCTGAATACGCTCATTCAGAGGCGTTGCGTGCTGCGTCCCAGCGGCCGCCTTGTGTGACGGAGGGTCGTGGAAGGCGGCTGCTGCCAAGGCAGGTCCCGGAAGCAGGCTGCCCGGCCCCTTCGCTGGGAAGGCTCTGGAGTTCCGTGTGCTTACAGACTCTCATAAAGAGCTGAGTGTCTATCTAAAAAGCGGCACGATGCGCCGACCACATTTCCCTTTGCTGATTCCACTCTGCTGCTGGCGAGGACACAGGAGACCAGTGAGGAAACGGCTGCAGGATGCGGGTGCGGGGGAGAGGTGATGGAGGGGTGGCCGGGACCAGCAGTCGGGGGGATGGAGAGATGTGCCATGAGTAGTTTTATTGGAACACCGCCCTGCTCAGTGGCTCCCCTCGCCCGCGTCTGCTCTCACGCTCCAGGGGCGGAGTGCTAGTTGAGTCAGGCTGCGTGGCCCACACAGCCGCAGGATGCACTACCTGGCTCTTTACAGAGAAATGTTGGCCCGCGCCAGGTCTTCAGTCTAATGGTTCCGAACTTCGTATGGAGCCAGCTTCACGAAAAACTCCACAGAGCTCCTTCCATTGTAGCTGGCACCCCCAAATCCGTCTACAAAGAAAATCTGGGGTCACCATGGTTTGTTTGGTTTTTTAACATTTTTTTACTTTTGAGAGACAGAGCATGAGCAGGGAAGGGGCAGAGAGAGAGGGAGACACAGAGTCTGAAGCAGGCTCCAGGCTCTGAGCGGTCAGCACAGAGCCCAATGTGGGCTCGAACCCATGCACCAGGAGATTGTGACCTGAGCTGAAGTCGGACGCTTAACCAACTGAGCCACCCAGGCGCCCCAAGGGGTCGCCATGGTTAGTAGGCTGTCGTGAGGAGGGTAGAATTTTTTCTAAGACCAGCAGGAATCGAGTGAAAAAGGATCGGACAGGGGGTGACTTGACAATATCTTCCTTTGCGAAGGAGAAACACCCAGGATTGTTTTTGCAGTGACCTGAAGAAGAGATCAATAGGGCAGGCTAATGGAAAACCTATTTCTGAGGTAGAATCAATAAGGCTTGGGGAGTCAGTGGGCTAGAGGGCTATGGAGAGAGAAAGTGAACTTTGATGTGCATGTTTTTCCCAGGACAATTTTCAGGAGTGGTGAGCGAAATAAATGTATTGTTATTAGGATTAATGTGTTATTTAAAACAGATTTTTTAAAGTTTTACAAAATTTTTAGGTTTATTTATTTTTGAGAGAAAGAACATGAGCGGGGGAGGGGCAGAGAGAGGGAGACACAGAATCTGACGCAGGTTCCAGGCTCTGAGCTGTCGGCAGACAGCCTGACATTGGGCTCGAACCCACAAACTGTGGGATCATGACCTGAACTGAAGTTGGATGCTTAACTGATGGAGACACCCAGGCGTCCCTAAAAAATTATTTTAAGTAGACTGCCCACCCATGGTGGAGCCTCACCAGGGCTTGAACCCTTAACCCTGAGATTGAGACCAGAGCTGAGATCAAAGGTCATTTGCTTAGCCGACTGATCCACTCAGACACCCCGGTTATTAGAATTAATTGTTGTTTCTTCTTAAAGACATGATTACTGGAAAATTTTAAATTATATACATGACTTACTTGGAGTCTATTTCTCTTGGTCTAGAGAGAATCATGACCCAACTTTCTGATTGACTAGGTTTCTTGTAAATGATGCAACCAAATTTGAAATACATCGAACTGGAAGTGTTTCTTTTTTTAATAATTTTATGGAGGTGACATTCATATGCCGTAAATTTAACTGTCTTAACGAGGATGATTCAGTGACATTTAGGGCCACAATGCTGTGCAACCATCCCCTCTGTTTAGCTGGAAAGTGTTTCCATCACCCCAAAAGGAAACTCTGAGCCTACTGAGTGGTCCCGGCCCCTCTTGGCATCTGAGTGTCTGAGGAGCGTGGGAGCTGGTTTGGGACCCGGAGAGAGATGAGCGGCCTCGGGAGGCAGATGTGAGTGTGCAGAGAGGGGCTAGCTCGGGATTCCCTGTAGGGAGAACGTCCAGGGACCGGAGGGCCACACGGGAAGGTCTTTCCCAGCCTGTGGGAGATGATGGGCCCATGACCAGCCCCGGGGAAGTATCAGTCAGCCACGCAGGCCAGTCGTTTCCAAGCCTGACAAGCACCAGACACACCTGGAGTGTACATTAAAATCAGGCTGGGGAACTCAAAAAAAAAAAAAAAAGTCAGGGCTGGGGCCCGAAATTTGGATTTCTAGCAAGTTCCCAGGTGCTGCTGCTGCCGGACCAAGGGGCCACGTTGTGCTTCGCCATCGGAGATGCCTGCGGGCCCGGTGCTCCGCAGCCTTCCTGTGTAAATTAGATTCTCCAAATCATACTTTTGTCCTTGGGGGTGGGGGGGGGCCATAGGATTTTCAGTCACAGGATGCTGCTATGAAATGAAAGAGCCACAGCCAGGGGGAGGGGAGGCCTCAGTTGTGCCGAAACCCTGCCCATCCCCCCACCAAACGGTTTTATTATCAGGACTCTTCTTTGTTCACCATACCTGCAGGCTTACCCATTGCCATGGAAACTGCTGGCTGGTGTGGGAGGGGAAGGAGCATTTGGAACTGACTGGAATTTTCCAGGCTGTGGAGGTAATCATGCATGGGGAAGGAAAGAATGAAAGAAAGAAAGGAAGAGAGAAAGAGAGAGAGGGAGGGAGAGAGAGAAAGAGAGAGAGAGAAGGAAGGAAGGAAGGAAGGAAGGAAGGAAGGAAGAAAAGAAAAAAAAGAAAAAAGAAAAGAGAAAGAAAGAAAGAAAGAAAGAAAGGAAAGAAAGAAAGAAAGAAAGAGAAAGAAAGAAAGAAAGAAAGAAAGAGAAAGAAAGGAAGGAAGGAAGGAAGGAAGGAAGGAAGGAAGGAAGAAAGAAAGAAAGAAAGAAAGAAAGAAAGAAAGAAATGCCAGCAGGTGGTTGTCATGTCTGTATGCTTCCTGAAGGAAAGAACCACAAATCTCATTTACTAACACAACAGGCTTCACTGTGGGGACAGGGATCAGGGGAGGGGGCATTTGATTCTTGCAGACCTGCCGGCGCTGAGCCGCCCTCCTCGCTGCCCCAGGGAAGGTAAAGGCAGAAACCCGAGAGCTGCGCACAAGCAGAGGAGGAAGCAGGAGGAAGCGCTTGTCAGACACTTGCAAAGAAGAACATCTGCTCAGAGGTGTGATCACGGCCGTCCTGTGCCCACCTCCTACCAAGTGACAATCCTGTACTTGAGAGATGCCTTTGTGTTGAAACCTAGGCTTTGATTTCCCTTACATGGTCACACAGTGTGCTGTTAGGAGCACACACTCCGCGTATCCATCCTCTGTGTGCTTACAGTCCGCGTATCCATCCTCTGTGTGCTCTCACTCCTCGTATCCGTCCTCTGTGTGCTCACACTCCGAGTATCCGTCCTCTGTGTGCTCTCACTCCTCGTATCCGTCCTCTGTGTGCTCACACTCCGCGTATCCGTCCCCTTGTGTGAACACACTCCGCGTATCCATCCCCTTGTGTGAACACACTCCGTGTATCCATCCCCTTGTGTGAACACACTCCGTGTATCCATCCCCTTGTGTGAACACACTCCGTGTATCCATCCCCTTGTGTGAACACACTTTTGTATCCATCCTCTGTGTACATATAGTCTGTGTGTCCATTTTCTTATGTGCACACACTCCATGTGTGCATCAGCTTGTGTGCACAGACTCCATATATCTGTCCTGTTGTGTGCACACACTCTGTGTATCTGTCCTCTTTTGTGCCTACACTCCATATTTCCATCATTTTTTGTGCGTATACTTCGTGTACCCATTCTCTTGTATGCACACACTCCATGTATCCATCCTCTTGAGTGCACAAACTTCGTGTATCCATTCTCAAGTGTGCACACACTGCATATATACATTCTTTTGTGTGCACACACTCCATGTAGCCAATGTCTTATGTACACACACTCCATTATCTATCCTCTTGTGTGTACACACTTTGTGTACCCACTCTGTATGTGAAAACACTTATGTATCATTTCTCTTATGTGTACGTACTCTGTCTATCCTTTCTCTTATGCTTATACACTCAGTATATCCGTCCTCTTGTGTGCACACACTCCGTTATCCAATCCCTTGTGTGCATACACTCCGTGTATCCATTCTCTTGTGTGCATACACCCCGTGTATCCATTATTTTTTGTGCATACATTCTGTGTGTCCATTCTATTGAGTGTATACACCCGTGTATCCATCCACTTATATGAGTACACTCTGTTTATCCATTCTCTTCAGTGATACACTCCTGTATCCATTGTCCTGTGTGCACACACTTGTATATCCATCCTCTTATACACCCTGTGTATCTATTCCTTTGTGTGTACACGCTCTGTGTTTCCATTCTCTTATGTGCAAACACTCATGTATCCATCCTCTAATGTTCATACACTCCCTGATTCCATCCTCTGTGTGCATACAGTCCATGTATCCAATGTCTTGTGTGCACACACTCCGTATGTCTGTCCACTTCTGTGTTTACAGTCCGTGTATCCATCCTCTGTGTGCATGCACTCCATGTATCCATTCTCTTGTGTGCACACACCCCATGCATCAATTCTCTTGTGGGTAAAACCCAGTGTATCCATTCCCTTATGCACACTCTCCCTGTATCCATTCTCTTGTGTGCACACCATGTATCCATCCTCTATGTTCATACACTCCGTGTATCCATCTTCCTATGTGTACACACTCCATGTATCCTTTCTGTTATGTGTACACACTGTGTATTCACTCTTTTTTTTAACTTTTTTTTACATTCATTTATTTTTTTGAGAGACAGAGAGAGACAGAATGTTAACACGGGAGTGTCAAAGAAAGAAAGAGACACAGAATTTGAAGCAGGCTCCATGCCCTGAGCTAGTGGTCAGCACAGAGTCTGAATGAGGCTCGAACCCATGAATCGTGAGATGATGACCTGAGCAGAAGTTGGACGCTCAACCAACTGAGCCACCCAGGTGCCCCTGTGTATTCATTCTTTATGTGCACACACTCCATGTATCCATTCTCTTCTGCACATACACCCTGCACCTGTGTACCCATCCTCTGATGCATACACTCAGTTATCCATTTTCTCTTGAGCGTACATTCTTTGTATCCATTCTCTTCTGTGCATACTCTCCTTGTATCCATTCTCTTGTGTGCATACACTCTGTGTCCTTCCTCTTGTGTGCATGCAGTCTGTTTATCTGTTCTCCTGTGTGCACCCACTTGTGTATCCATCCTCTTACATATACACACTC
>NC_043715.1:57807408-57808935 GCF_006229205.1 Suricata suricatta
AAATTTTTGTATGCCTTTTATTTATTTTTGAGAGACAGAGAGAAATAGTGTGGGCAGGAGAGGGTCAGAGAGAGTGGGAGACACAGAATCTGAAGCAGGCTCCAGGCTGAGCTGTCAGCACAGAGCCTGACGCGGGGCTCAAACCCACAAACCATGAGATCATGACCTGAGCTGAAGCCAGACGCTCAACCGACTGAGCCACCCAGGCGCCCCTATTCATTCTCTTATGTGCAAACCCTCTGTGTATCTGTCCTCTTATGAGCACACACTCCGTGTATCCATTTTTTTCTTGGTGAGACTTGAGGTTCCACAGCCCAGTCCACATTTTTACTCTGACAAGCAACACTGAGGAAGTGTTGGCACACAACACGTATTTGTCAGATCATCACTGTTGCAATGTCCATTCTGGCATTTGTCTCCTTGCGCGCAGATGGAGCGTTTCTCCAGGGTATTTATCCAGGAATGGAATTAGGGGCCGCTGGAGAATTCATCGTTTCAACCCATCTGTGTGTTTCTAAATCGCTTTCCGGATGAGGAGTTTGTTTTCTGTGTCTCCCATTAAAAGGAAGCCCCGAGAGGGCAGAGACTCTTTCTGTTTCTGGTCTCCATCATGTCCCTGGGAGCCTCTGGAGTGTCTAGTAGAGAGCAAATACTCAGTCCAGTTCGTAGATACATAACGAATATATAAATGATGAACAAGTGAGTTATTTTTGCATGAAATTGGGTCTGTGACACATATGTGAGTTTTTATCCTTTTTCATGCAGCAGGCTCTGATGACATTAAGTATTTTTTTAAATAGCATCTGTTTTTAAATACTTGATTCTGCACGTCCTGGGGGATATGTTTCATGAACTTGTTCTTAGTTTCTTGCATTCATAGACAATGTAATCGTAACACACACAAAGGTGAGTGGGTGTGTGTTTGTTCAGATGGGCAGGGGTAGATCCCTTGAAGTGAAATTATTGGATTGGAAGATTTGTGCATATTAAACTTTTATAATCATTGCCAAAATATGTTCTGGAAAGGATGAAGCAACCTCTTCTCCCACAGCCAGCTGTGAAGATGTCCATTTCCCCCTCTGGTCAACCTTGGGTAGGATCAAGTCTTTCACGTTAGTCTGCCTGGTGGGGCAGGAGAGGGACGAAATGATGTCTCCTTTTAGTTTCAGAGTCTGGGTTTTGGAACACAGACAGGTGTTATTTGACATTGGATCAGGAGGAGATCCAGGTTTTGTGGAGCCTGGGGCTTTACAATTTGGGGGACCCTCTTTGAGGAAAAGAATACAAAATGACAACTATGAAAACTCGGTACAGATTTGAAAATTTATTTGGAATGAGTACAGAAATCACAACATATTACTCACAATACTGTGAAATTGCTCACATACTATAAAAGATCACAAAGTCAAAAATGACATCAAATGTTTTATTAATTAACTGATTGATACACCTCTAATACTTCTACTCGCATGTGAGTTTTGTTTTGTTTCGTTTTGTTTTGGCTACACAAACATCCATTGCTTCCTC
>NC_043715.1:57809035-57811547 GCF_006229205.1 Suricata suricatta
TGTGACACTTGGGCTGATGCCCAGACCTTCGGCTACACGTCCTCACGACCGGTCTTAACGTGCCGTCTGTCTGCCTGGCGTGACCCGCGTAACCGGGATTCTGCTAAAATCTACGCCCATTTTTCCAGGCTGTTCCCGTCGTAAACGCTGTCCGAACTTGTTGACAGAGAAGACTTTGTGTCTTGACCAGGCATCCATGATAAGGGTCCTCCGCTTACAGTTTTTATCCTTCTCACATTTAGAACAGTTCTCCACACCCATCTTCTGCTTTGTACATTTCAGACCTCCTTTCTTCCTCCCGGTTCTCGTCATTCTGGGGTCCTGCACCGCAGACGTGTTTGTCGCTCGCTCGGGGTCTCTGTACAGCGTGTTGGGCTAGCTGGCGTCGCGCTGCTGGGGCGATCTTACCCCCGGATGGCGACCAAAACCTTTACAGCTACTGATATGTATGCATGGGTTAGGAAACGTGATGCTGGAAATATAACTAGATGTGGTTACATAGATAATAACCTTATCTATATGCATATATGCATATATATGTGTGTGCGTAAATAATTATAACGAATAACACAGAAATAGGGCTGCCAGATAAAATTGGAATTTCAGGTAAACAGTGAGCACCTTTTTCCCCAGTACTGGTATGTACTATACTATGCGTCCCCAAATACTGCCCAGGACGTATTTATGCTAAAAGTTTTTCATGGTTTATCTGAAATCCAGATTTAACCGGGTATCCTGTATTTCTACTTCCTAAATCTTGCAACCCTATACACGCATATTTTCCACAAAATCTTCCCCCCACCTCAATCAGGTTGCTTTAGCTAGATCCGAAAAATGCCTGTGACCACATCAGTGCTGTCCAAAATAAGGTTGTGGTTTTTTTTTTTAATGTTTATTTACTTATTTTGAGTGGGGGGAGGGGCAGAGAGCTAGGGAGAGAGAGAACCCCAAGCCAGTTCCACACGGTTAGTGCAAAGCCTGATGTGGGGTTTGATCTCACAAACTGTGAGATCATGATCTGAGCCACCCCGGCATCCCAACAGTTTAAATTCTCACATAGCATATTAACCTATTCACTGATAATGCCTGTTTGACCAAGCCTAGTAACACTTGAAAATCAACAGTGAGAATTCTGCTTTTATTATACTCTTATATGTATAAGCATGCAAACATATACATTCAGAGTCCTCTGGTTTTAGTTGTGGTTTGGTTTTCACCCCCGACCAGGTAGGCATTTCCTTACCACCTCGAGGTAGATCTGCCGGCGGGAGATGGAGAATCCCACCAGGCAGGTGGCCAGCGGTAGCGGTGGTTGGTCGAGGCGAGCGTAGTGGTGGTGAGGGCTGTGCCCTCGTCAGAATAATTTTACGGTTGCTTGGGATTTCCATCTGGCTCCAGAACCTCCCTGCTGCCACATTTTCAAATATAGGTTTTGTTGTATTATTCATGTATGGGAAAGCCAATAAATTCTTCCCAGTTTTCCCCAAGTGCAGAAGGCCAGTGGGGGCGGATAACAGTTCTTGAGCACTTCCTGCCTGTTGATCATTTTGCATCGCTGATTAGTCCAAGTAAGCCTCACTCCCTGCCAGTGAGAGGGCTGCTCTAATGAGGAAGGTGGGACGGGAGTGTCACCAACCCAGAGCCAGCACATAGTAGGTGCACAATTAGTGTGAGCCATATAGGCAGTCGTCATAATTTTATCTCTTAATTAAAGACTCCAGAGTTGGTACTGTGACCTGCCTGCACCCCCTCCATGCTCAGCTCTGGTCTTTCTCTGGAGCTAGCTTCCGGCCAGCTGGCTTGCCCTTGAAACATGCTCCTGACTCAGGGCCTTTGCACCTGCTGTATGCCTTCACGGCCGGCCTCCTTCTTTTGTCCATACCTCCCGCTGGCTCTGCCGCCCTGTAGGTCTCCGACTTCCTTGTCTGAAACATCAGCCCTCACGCCCTCTCTCTCCCATGAGTCCCGGTTCAGTTTTCACGTTGGGACTCATCAGCCTGACACCTTATATTTTTGTTTGCAGCCCGCCTCCTCAGCGGGAATGTTAAGTCCTAAGGGATCAGACTCCTCTTGGTGGTTTCAGCAAATTGCCTGAGAGAGACTTTCTGGAAACTCACGTAGCAGATAATGAATGAGATGAAACTTGTTGGATGAAATAGTGCGTCTCTGGGCAGACGTTCTGGCTATTTTGGTGGTCTTGGCAACTCCTGCCCCCGGCACCGGGTCTGGCGGATACGAGGGGCTCAGTCCGTGTTTTATCGCGTGAGCACACGCGCGGACGTGTAAATGGGAGAAGAGGTCATTCATATCGCCAGAGCTTGCAGGAGACCTGTGATTTCTCTTTCTTTTTTTAATTACTTATTTTTTTAAACTTTTCATCTAAATTCCAGTTAGTTACCGTGCAGCATCATTGCCGTTTGCTCTCTCTCGCACAGACCCGGGCTGATGGCGCAGTGCTTCGCGCACGACGGGGCCTTTCCCCGTCCGTCCTCCCATCCCCCCCCCCCCCGCC
>NC_043715.1:57811647-57817964 GCF_006229205.1 Suricata suricatta
CCGCCAGGCGAGTTTGGTGTTTGGTTGCTTTTCTCTGCTCATCCAGGAGCGCCTCACTGCAGAGCCTCATTCAGGCTGTTGCCATGGAAACTGTAACCCATGTGTGGGCAGGGGAGCCAGGCTGTGGAGATGGAGGAAGAGACGCAGTGTCTGGAATTTTCCGTGCTCTCAGGGTGAATGCGTGTGCCTTCAAAACCACCTCAGGCCCCTCCAGACCTGGGCTGCCCCACACATCCGTGGCTCCGGAGCAGGTGAAATGTGGCCGGCCCAAATCAAGAGGGGCCGCCATTGTGAAACACGCCCTGGCTTCCCAGGGGTCAGTGTAGAAATGTATTTTTTTTAATACCTCATTCAAATTCTGCGGATTGATTAATTTCACCCATTTCATTATTTTTGCTTTTTAAAAATAAATTGGTTACTAGAAAACATAGTTACATATGTGGCCCCAAAACTTCTGTTTCTATTGGCCACGCTGGTCTAGGGTATCGGTGAGTGAAGGCATGACCTTTGGTCAAAACTCGGATTATAACTCACACCATGTTCTCTCCAGCTTTCCTTCTCAATTTCCTAAATAGTTAATTAAATATCTTAGATGAAGGGACATAATCTTCAATAATGAATTAAATTAGGAATGAAGGGCAAATCATTAGCCCAAGCATTAAAAACCATTTATATATATGTATATATTTTTAAGAAGTCATCCAGAGGAGCACCTGGAGGGGCTCAGTCATGACTTCAGCTCAGGTCATGATCTAGCAGTTCATGAGTTCAAGCCCCGCATCGGGCTCTGTGCTAACAGCTCAGAGCCTGAGCCTGCTTTGGTTTCTGGGTCTCCCTCTCCCTCTCTGCCCCTCCTCTACTTGTGCTCAGTCTCTCTCTCTCTCTCTCTCAAAAACAGATAAGCATTAAAAAAATATTTAAAAGGAGCCACCTTTTCCGGACGTAAGATGCTACGTCATCGCTGCCCTTGACGCCCTTGGTGTGTCTTCTCTGCCCGCCGGCTTCTAGCGTCTTGCTCTTGTTCCACCACCAGAGTGGCCCCGTGCAGACGGGCGCGCCTTCCTGATGCTCAGACTGACCAGGCTCCCAGAAGCCACAGTGCTGCGTGGAAGGTCACGCGCCTGCTGGACGCCCTGATCTGTGGCTGACGTAGTTCCGCGGACGCCGTGTCCACCCGGATTCCCAGCGGCTTCGTCCGAGGGGCTCCATCCCCCCCGTCTTGCCCACCCTGGGTGTCATCGCTCTGCAACTTTGTCAGAGCAAGGACACCTCATTTTGGTTCCAGCGTCCAGGTTTGGTTTGGTTTTTTTAAATTGTGGTCAAATACACATAACATAAAAAGGTACTGTCTTCTCCATTTTCAGGTGCACCGTTCAGTGGCCTAAAGCACATTCACAGCACGTGAAGGCCACCGCCACCCGTCCCCGGGACGGGTGTTTCATACACACGGGATCATACAGCGTCTGTGCTCTCCCGGCCTGCCTCTCTCACATGGCGTGATGTCTCCACGCTTCATCCACTGTCAGAATGTCATTCCTTCAAGTCATTTCAGAGAGAGAGTGCGCAGGGGAAGGGCGGAGAGAAAGGGAGAGAGAGTCCAGAGCAGGCCCTATGCTGTCAGTGCGAAGCCCTTCTCAGGGACTCCCCTGGGGCTCAAACCCACGAACCACCAGATCATGACCTGAGCCCAAACCAAGAGTCGGATGCTCCACTGACTGAGCTCCCCAGGCGCCCCAGAACCTCGTTCCTGTTTAGGCCGAATAATCCTCCGTTGCCCTGACGGCGGATCCCTCATCCATCAGTGGACGCGCGGTCCGCTTGCTCTCCAGGCCTCACAAGTAAGTTGGGGCACGTTTTCCCGTTTCTCAGAACCTTTGCATTTTCTCTTCCGTGAACTGCCTGTGCCCACTCCTTTCCTGCTTCCCGCATTCGACGTGCAGCTTTCCCGTCTGGACCCGTCCGCGCTCCTCGGGTGTTCTCATTAGAGCGCCTTTGTTTCTTTGCGACGGGCTGCTTTCGCCCAATTGGTTACTTCTCTAGAGTCCCCGCATCCTCCCGTTTAGTGTTTATGTAATAAGGCTCGATGCTCTTTCATTCTGTGTTTGTGGATGTCTAGATTCTCTTTTTTTTAATATTTTTTAACTTTTAAAAAAGAATTTTTAGTTCTGCTGTTAACAATCTGTAAAAACTGGACAAGCACTTCCCCTTTCTGCATCTTATTCATCCAAAACATAAAGGATTTTATTAAATTATTTTTAAGAATCCTTATGTTTCTGACTTTCTGTAAAAGTAATTTGAAAACACTATGAAATATGATTAAGAAGTCAAGGAAATGCCTCTTTATTTTCTAAGGACTTAAATAGTTAAATTAAGTTTAAATCTGTTACTTTTGGGGAGAATATTCACTTATACTTTTTTTTGAGATATACTATTTTTTTATTTTTAGTATAGTTTATTTTTATGTTATGATTTTTTCTTTTTTTTAATATATATTTTTAATGTTTTATTTATTTTGGGTACAGAGAGAGATAGAGCATGAGAGGGGCAGGGGCAGAGAGAGGGAGACACAGAATCTGAAGCAGGCTCCAGGCTCTGAGCTTGCTGTCTGCACAGAGCCTGGTGCGGGGCTCGAACCCACAAACGTGAGATCTGACCTGAGCCGAAGCCGGCCGCTCAACCGACTGAGCCACCCAGGCGCCCCTCTTTTTTTTTGAATAAAGCATCTCCCATCCCACAATTGCAAAAATAGCGTCCTGTGCCACATCGGGCTTGGAAAGAACTCTCTCTGTGCAGACACTGCCCTCCTCCCGGGGCCCAGAAAGTCTGGTCCTCGCTAAGGCCCCAGACCTCCGTGGACAGGAGGCGTTTGGGCCAGATCTGAATTCATTTAAGAGACACATGTCTAAGTGGAAACTTGTGGTCCTGGACGAGAAGTAATTTGGATGTTGCTTCCTGGCCCAATCATCAGATTGTATTTTAGTTCAAGGACTCCCCGTGGTTCATTAGCTCAGTGCTCGGCTGGAAACCAAACAATACATACATTTCCTCCCTACCAGGAAGCGGCTGGACTTCTTGGAAACAACTCAACCTTGACCTCTGTTCCGAAGACACGAGTTTCTAAATCATGAAAATATTTAACACTAGCTGCCCTTTCCCCAGACTCTATATCCTTCTGTGTTCTTCTCTCTTAGCTTCTCTCTCACCCAGGCCTCATCATTTTCTGATGGACTGAGTGCCTGTCTTGGGTCCTGGCCCCAAACTGGGGCTCGTGTGTACACATGGCAGATTTTTATACACAACAGCCATCTGGTCCCAGATATGCCTGGTTAAGCCACATTACACAGCGCATTGAAGTCATGGCCGTGTCGGTGAGAAGAATTTCACTTCGGTTCCTTTTTGTACACACGTGCGCGCGCGCACACACACAGGCATAAACGTGTGCACATGAAGAATATAAAGACAGCAAGTGAGAGTCAAAGCATCATGCAAATGAATCTCAGCGGCAGAGCCCAGAGGCCGCCGCCCAGCGGGGGTGCCCCTCTCCCCCCTTGCGATGCCTTCGCAGGAACGCCCCGCCCCGGAGTCCCAGCAGCTCTCAGCTGACAGGCAGGAACAGGTCTTTGCTTACAGAACAAAAGGAATCCATTGAAGTGATTTAAGCAAGCGAGTGAGATTCGGTCGTCCTTCCCTCTGGGACCTGTTATATTTCCAGGACAGGGAAGAGGCAGGAAATGTATTATTAATGTATGTATTATTAATAGAAATATATATATAGGGGTGACTGAGTCAGTTGAGCATCTGACTTCAGCTCAGGTCATGATCTCACGATTCATGGGTTTGAGCCCCACATCAGGCTCTATGCTGACAGCTCAGAGGCTGGATAGAGCCTGTTTCAGATTCTGTGTCTCCCTCTCTCTCTGCCCCTTTCCCACGCATGCTCTATCTCTCTGTCTCTCAAAAATAAATTTTAAAAATATATATGTGGGCAATAATTGGTCAAGCAGAATGAACACTGTTTATTAGGGCTATCGACTTTAATGATCGATTTGTCTTCCATAACCAGACAATCCAATAAAAAACACTCACATTTTGCTGCATTTTCCAGTTTTCTTTTCTGTGCCCACCTCTACATAAAGTTTTAGGTGAAATGGGTAGGATTCTTTGCAGTGTGACATCTTTTTTATGTAACACATGAGCATTTGCACATGTTGTGAGGTACACTTTAAAATGTGACTTTATTTTGAGTGAGAAAAAGAGCTGGACTATTTGTCCCCCTCCCTTTATATTATTTTATTATTGTAAGGACACTTAACATGAGATCTACCCTCTTAATGCATTTTTTATTTTTAAGAAAGAGAGAGAGCGTGAGCAGGGGAAGGGCAGAGAGAGAGGGAGACACAGAATCTGAAGCAGGCTCTAGGCTCTGAGCTGTCAGCCCAGAGCCCAACACGGGGCTCGAACCCACGAACTGTGAGATCATGACCTGAGCCAAAGTCAGACGCTTAACCGACTGAGTCACCCAGGCCCCCCTAAGTGCATTTTTAAAGGCACAACCCAGGACTGTGGGCTACAAGCTTATTCCTGCTGCCTGACTGAAATGGGCTGTTTGCTTCTGATTAGAAATATGCCACGTGCTCATCTTGGTGGGAGTGTTTTATAGGCCTAACTGCAATTTGTGTATTTTCGAAATGAGGCTGCCTTCATCTCCATGATGATACCTGCTCCCGGTGCATTTGGGCTGGTTTCCATTGAGGATAAATTCCCCGACGTGGAATTGAGGAGTGGGTCAAGGAAGTGAAATTCGGTACAAATTGACAAAAGAAAGGCTCACCACCTCCCACAGGTGACGACTGAAATCCAGTCTGTGGTTTTAAAGGAACAGGGTGGCTGCTTGCTGGAGAAGGGTCTTGAGGGCTGAGCATCAAAGCCAAGGCGGAGACTGGTCCAGACAGCAGACCAGGGCAGTTGCCAGCTGGAGCAGTGATCCGTGGGAGAGGACAGAGCTTTAAGCGGGACAAGAACCAGGGACAGCTGGGACAGCTTCTGGTCCCCAGTCCCTTGGAGGGTCCACTCGAGTGACCGCGGGTTGAGGTGAGCCCTCCAGCCAGCATCCCACCCCGGGGTGTCTCCTGACCCGTGAGCTAACCCTCTGGCCGGCATCCAGACACACCCAGGTAAACAGGGAAGAGACCCACTTGCTCCGAATCCGCACACCAACCACATCTGGAGACCCCCGTTTCTGGCCGTACATGTGCCCTCCTTTAAGCTTTTTGATTATAAACATTTTGAATCCTTTGCAGCAAGGAGAGTCCAATGAACACCTGCCTGCCTGCTCAGTACCCCGTGTTGGCCCTGCGTAGTCTGGCCATAGACGGATACCTCTCAAATTCATCATTTATTTAATTTTTTTAACATTTATTTTACTTGAGAGAGAGAGAGAGAATGAGCACGGGAGTGGCAGAGAGAGAGGAGGAGACACAGAATCCTAAGCAGACTCCAGGCTCTGAGCCGTCAGCACAGAGCCTGATGTGGGGCTTGAACCCACGAACTGTGAGATCATGACCTGAGCCGAAGTCGGACGCTTAACTGACTGAGCTGCCCAGGCGCCCCCCCAAACGTCATTATTTTAAGCACAGACCTCAGGCCTCTCTTCACGCTGTCAGGTGCATCCCCAGAGCCTAAGAACATCCCCCCGTATCACCCCAATTCCGTTCTCTCACCTGCGAAACTGCGTAGTGCCCTTGGGGGATGAACAAGTGAAGGGAGTTCATTTAATAGTATCTCCACCGTTTAAGAGATGACATATCCGGATTCTGGTTTCTACTTAAAGTTTTTATTTCGAGAAAATTCTAGATCCACCTGCACTTTTACAATCACATGTACCCTTACCCGGGTTGGGCCCATGGGGACATCTTGCAAATTGTGTCGTAACCAGGATACTGACATGGTCGTGACCCGCCCTTCTTGTTCAGATTCCCCCACTCTGACGTGCTCCTGTGCGTGTGCACGCGTGCGTGTTCTCTGCGGGTTTCTCACACACGCAGGCTCCTCCGGCATGCTCCTGTGTGTGTGTGTGTGTGTGTGTGTCCACGCGTGCGTGTTCTCTGCGGGTTTCTCACACATGCAGGCTCCTCCGGCATGCTCGTGTGTGTGTGTGCGTGTGTGCACGCGTGCGTGTTCTCTGCGGGTTTCTCACACATGCAGGCTCCTCCGGCATGCTCCTGTGTGTGTGTGTGTGTGCACGCATGCGTGTTCTCTGCGGGTTTCTCACACATGCAGGCTCCTCTGGCATGCTCCTGTGTGTGTGTGTGTGTGTG
>NC_043715.1:57818064-57833507 GCF_006229205.1 Suricata suricatta
TGTGTGTGTGTGTGCGCACGCGTGCGTGTTCTCTGCGGGTTTCTCACACACGCAGGCTCCTCCGGCTGCTCGCGTGAGGCCCAGGTCACAGGTAACTCTTCTGCCCGCGGGGGCCCAGTTGCCGCAGCGCGAAACGCTCCCTTTCCTCCACTGGCTCGTGTTTGCACTCCCGTCAGAAATCAGTTGGGACCCGGACTGTGGGGCACCATTCCGTCCTCAGTAGCCGTGAACGACCAAGCCCCGAGAGGACATTCCCGCCTCAGGAGCCTCGAATGTGGATCACGGCGTGAGAGGAGCCAGTCTGAAGGCCGCATGCTACTCTGTGACATTCTGGAACATGCGAATCCATGCGAATGGACAGATGGTGGAAAGATCAGTGGTGGCCAGGAATCAGGGGCGGGACCAACAGGCAGAGCAGAGCATTATTAGAGCAATGAAACCACTCTGATCCCGCAGTGTGGACGTAAGTCATTACGTATTTGTCTACGCCCAGAGAATGCTTAACAGCAAAAATGCCCCTTCGTGTAAACCATGGTCTTTGGGTGATAATGATGTGCGATTCACCAGCTGTAACGGACGTCCCTTCGGTGGGGGACGTTGATAATGGCGGAAGTCGTGTCTGTGCCGGGCATAGCTTACCCGGGAGACATCTGGACCTCCTCAATTTCGCTGGGACCCAAAAACGCTCTAAAAACCAAAGACTATTAGAAAAGTCCATTGGGCATATTGATGTAGGGAATGGTTTTTAATTTTTATTTTATTTTTCACTGCTTTAAAGTAGGCTCTGTGCCTGATGTCAGGCTCAAACTCATGACCCCGAGGTCTAGAGTCACAGGCTGTACGGACAGAGCCGGTCACTGTTTTTTTCATGCAGTTTCTAAAGAACATACATGTGAGCGTCTGCCCGGGTCTAGCTCAAGTAAGTACTTAATATCTGCTTTCCTTGAGATGTTTTTCTAGAATCTGTTATGTGAAAGTTGTGGTTCTCAAAGTGTGTTCCTTAGGCCACCAGCATTGGTGTCACGCGGGAACTGGTTAGATATGCATGTTCCCTGGTCTTACCCCAGACCCAGTGGTTCAGAAATTCTGGGAGTGCGGACATCACTTCCAGCTCTCACAAGCCCCCCAGGGGTTCTGCTGCCCATCAAGTTTGGGAACCTCTGGTCCAGTTGGGAGCCTTTCTCTACTGGGGTTCCTTGTGTGAACCACATAACTAGGAAAATGGCGTAACCCATACTTACTACTTCACGATTCCAAGGATGCTGCATTCCAAGGTGCCGAGGAGAAAGGCCCGTTGATTATATCCGTGGGACCCAGTGTCTCGGGGCATTGGGTCAGAGAGTCAAGAGGAGAAGAAAGCAAAAGACAGCCATCCGGGCGTGGGTGTAGGTGTGGAGGCCCTTTCTAGAGGGGAAACCGGCTTTGCTGCCGGCGGAGCCATCGGTGTGGAGATTTGTGGAGTAGGAAGTGCAAACACACACGTGGTACGCACTGTGGGTGGAATCCGGGAAGGAGACCCTGGTTGGGGACTGAGCCGGGGAGGGGGTGGGGCCTCCAGGAGGGGCGGAGCCAGGCAGAGGAGCGTTTAGGGGCGAAGTAAGGAAAGAAGGGGGACCGAGCTCCCTTAGTTGAAGTTTCCGGAACTCAGCAAGAAGGTCTTTCCCGCCCGTCAGGAAGGTGTGATATAATCAGGGAAATATTATTAACCCCGAGTCGCCACACAGCGGGATCCGTCAGTGCTCCCAGCACTCCTGTGCCCACGCAGCATCGGGGAAATTGCGCGGAAACTCGGATTCCGACTCACCAGGTGTGTTAGGCCGCTCAGGCCGCCATCACAAAATACCCAGACTGGGGCGCTTGCACAGCAGCCCAGCCGGCTCCCGAGGCCTGCAAACCCCAGCCGGGCGGGAGCGCTCCCTCGGGGATTGCAGATCGGGCCTCGCCCTCCCGGTCTTAGTCACACTGCATTCCCTCCTTACGGGGCGGGGCCCATTCCAGAGCCGGCCCCTGGGTGTTAGGGTTCAACACATGAATTTCAGAGGACACAAGCCAGTCCTTACAGTGGGTCTGGGGTCCTGCATTTCTGCAGAGCCCCCAGGGCTGCCCATGCTGCTGGTCTGTGGACCACAACTCAGCAGTAAGAATAAGACCAGTTCTCAAAGTCTAAGCCTCACCTGGGAACCTGTTAGAAATGCAGATTCCTGGGTGCCCTCCCCATCCCAGGTAAATGATATCCTAAGGACCAGGTGACCTGGATGCTGCCTCCAGGCCCCCCCCCCATCCCATCCCCCACCCCTGCCTCAGCCTTGATTTTCTCCTTTCGGGGGTCGGGAGGGCGTTTGCAGCCAACAAGAAGCTGAAAATGAGGATACGCAGAGACCCCGGTTCGCCGGAAACTGATTCTCAAGACAGGAGTTGGGCATGAGCCTCTGTTAAGAGGGGACAGTGGCTTCAGCCCGCCGGGAAGCCCCCCTGTGTCCCTGCTGGGGAGATGCAGGCTCTGCCCTGCTCTCTCCCTTCACCTGGGCGGGAGAGGTGGCTCAGGCTGCTGTCATGGAAACGTCAGCAGCGGCTGCTGGGGGTGCCGAGAAAAGAGACCGGAATTTTCCAAGCCCTGCAAAGGCGAATACGCGCGGGTTCAGAAAAACAAAAACATCCTGGCACAGAGTTATCTTTTGGAAGAAATGGATGAGTCTCCCCCCACCCCCCCTTCCATCTCTCTATCAGTCATAGAAGGTTCTTGCTGGAGGGCAGACATCCGCTAGGCATCAGATTCTAGGAAATGTGCTCATCAGCCTCATTATTTCAGAGAGCTTAGTGGATAAGGCAAGAATGTGAAGGGAAGAGAGAGCAGCCGCCTGCAGACCTCGCAGGGCGATAAAGACTCAGCTGCAGAGTCGCCTGTGGGCGTTCACCGCCAGGGTCAGGGGCGTGAGGTCAAGGCCTGCCAGCGACCTGTGCCATCGCGATCACTGCGGGCGTGGGGCGCTGGGGTGTTCATGCTCAGAGCCGCTCCCGCCCCGGTCTCTGAATTCTCTACGCCGGCGCCCCGTCTCCGTGAATGTCTCCTGGCGCACTGCTGTCGCCTACCATGGGTTTATCCAGTAAGAGACGGTCGCAGGCCACATTCTTGTACCCTCGCCTTGCCCGTGGGGTGAATTTCCCCTAGTCACATCTGTAGTGGTGGAACCGGAGGGAAAACACCTTTGGTTTTTAGATGGCGCTGAATCTCTGTGTCTAGGGACATATTTTGTTTGTTTGCTGCCAGCTGCATCCACAGGGATCTGCCCTTTTGTGTTCTCTGCAGTACCCCGGGGCCTCGTGGTAGGCCTGGCGCAGAGTAGGTCCTCACGTTGTGTGTCTCAAATGCGCGTGAGCGAACGAACCCTCTAATTTTGCTTTAAGCCAGCACCGAGGTGTGTAGACCCGCAGTTCGCCCATCTTCTGGGAACACGTTACCTTGACATTGCGTGTTCAGAAACCAGGCTCTGTCATGGGAGGAAAGGGTTGAGTTCATCTGACCGGCTGCACGCGGCCTCACGACCGCAGGGCGGCGCCTCTGTGCGTGTGGCGCACAGCCTCGTCGCCAGCGTCCTGCTGCTGCGGACGAAGACGTGATGGCCGCCGCGGCGGTTTCTGAGTGGTCACAGTCCGCAGACCTCCCGCAGCCGGACCTGCTTTGTCAGAGCGGCCACGCCTTTCAGACGTCGGTACCCGTCACCAAACCCAGACTCAGGGGCCAGCGTTGGGAATGTCCGTTCCCTACAACATTCGTAACTTCACTTACAATTTTTAAAAAATGTTTGTTTATTCTGAGAGAGAGTGAGTTGGGGAGGGGCAGAGAAAGAGAGGGAGAGAGAGAATCCCAAGCAGGCTCTGCACTGTCAGCGTGGAGCCTGATGCGGGGCTCGGAGCCACGAACTGTGGGACCACGGCCTGAGCTGAAATCGAGTCAGACGCCCAGCTGACTGAGTCACCCACCTGCCACCATTTTTTTAAGTAGACCCCACACCCAACGTGGGGCTTGAACCCACAGCCCTGAGATCAAGAGCAGCGTGCCCCACCAACCAAGCCAGCCGCGTGCCCCTGACCTTCCTGTCTTCGACTTTGTCCACAAAGATCCCTCCTGTTTTGGTTTCAAAGTCTGACTTGGCATTAAAGGTGCAGCGGAGTATCTCTTTATGTCTATCGCACACAGACATTCTCGTGTAAGGACTCAGTTCACACCTTTTGCCTGCTCTTCTGTCATGAAGTGCAGCCCTCCCCCTGACTTGACCCTGTGTTGGCTTGACTATCATTTCCATTTCCGCGTATTTGACCCAGGGAGCCATTGAGGTCTTGCCTGTGGTGGAGGATCCCCTCCCCCGCCCCCTGGCCCAGACATTTTGGAGTCCGATTAATGTATCTGTTATTCTGTGTTCATTGACTTTTGTCTCCTGTTTCGTAAATCCTTCTTCATCCTGTACCTCCAGAATTTTTCTCAGGGCCCCTGGCTGGCTCAGTTGTGAGTGTGAGCCCCATGTTTGGTAAAGAGATGACTTAGTGAAAGTACAAAAAAAAATTGTTTTTAATATTCCGTTCTGTTTCCCCGCCGTGCCTGTGAAACGGAGGCCCTGTCCCAAACACTGTTTTCCCTACACAGACAAAAGTCTCGGGCGGAGCTGTGCGGCGCCGCAGCCAGGAGTCCCGCCGCAGACGGGGCCGGTCTGCACCGCAGCGCGCCGCACAAGGGGTTTCAAAGATGAAGTAGGAACGAAGGATGCAAAGTATCTCAGTCACAATCTTCCTACTGATCACACAGCGAGACAGTATTACCGTTGACGTGGGGAGTTAAATGGAATGTATTATTAAAGTTAATCCCACCTGTTTCTTTTAAAGGCTAACAGAACACTCAGATGAGGAGTAGCAGCGGCTAATAGAAACTTAAACTCAGATACGTGGCTCAGAGTTGCTGTAGGGTCTTTGCAGACGGTCTTGGTGGCTGCAGGAAGGACTTGGGCCCAACCTAAATAAACAGAAAAGAGGTTCAGATGATAGAAACCCCCCGGACTGGAGCCTCTTCGTCCTTGAGAAGGAGTTTGAATGTCAACATTGGGCCCAGTTGCCAGAGAAAACCTCAGTTCAACAACCCACCATGGAATTTTTCCCTGATTAATGAGCTAAATGCTGGACTGGAATCCAAGCAATATATATGTTGCCATCCAACTCAGGAAGGGACTGGCTTTCTCGGAAAGAGCACAACGCAGCCAGTGTTCTGAAGACCTCTATTTCCAAACCGTAAAAAGATTAAATACTAGCCATCTGTTTTGCAGATTGTGTCCCTGATTTCCAGCATTTATCAGCCCCCCGCCCCACCGTGCACTTTCTGGGGTGACTGTCCCGCGCTGTCATTTTCTGTGTTCCCATCATGAGGCCCTATTGGGTCTTGGTGTGCAGATCGCTGCGGTGTGTGGACGTGCCACGCCGTGATGCATAACACCAGCCTTCCCCCGGGGAATACATTCCATAACGCCTTCAGAGCAAAACTAAACAAATAGGAATTCACTTCTCAGTTTTTTAATAATAGCTTTTCCATGGTATCACGCACATACTATAGAATTCACCCGTTTCACGTGTATAATTCAATGGTCGTTAGTACATGTGCAGAGCTGTGTGACCGTGACCAGAAC
This sequence comes from Suricata suricatta, assembly GCF_006229205.1. Lineage (NCBI taxonomy): Eukaryota > Metazoa > Chordata > Mammalia > Carnivora > Herpestidae > Suricata > Suricata suricatta. The sequence continues at coordinate 57,823,734 of NC_043715.1, forward strand.
CCAGTTTATCTCCCCGTGCTCGTTGGTGGCCCCCCACGTCTCGTCCCATCCCCCTGCCCGAGGCCGCACACTCAGTGCTGCTCTCTGGCTGTGTGGGTGTTCCTGTTCTGAGTCCGGCAGCACATGGCTTCTCGTGTGCAGCCTCTTTCACTCAGCTGAAAACTTTGAGCTCATCCAGGTTGTAACTCACATCAGTACTCACTTCCTCCTTCTGGCCGGAGAGGATTCCACGTATGCATAGACCTTTTATTCATCCGTTCGTATGCCCATGGAATCTGGTTGGTTTTCCCTTTAGGACTTTTATGCAGAATGCTGCTATAAACAATTTAAATACCAGTTTGTGTGCATGGACTTGCGGTTGCATTTTTCTTCAGTGTATACCTAGCTGTGGGATAGGTCCTATGGTAAACCCACCTCTAACTTTCGGAAGACCTACCAGACTGGTTTCCAAAGCAGCGACACCAGTTTCTGTTCCCACCAGCATTTACTGAGTGTCCCAATTTCTCTACGTCATGACTAACAGTTATCTGTCTTTTTGATTATAGCCATCCCACTGGGTGCAGAGTGATATTTCATTGTGGTTGTCATTTGAATTTTCTTGATGGCTAATGACACCGAGTATCTTTTATAGTGCTTCTTGGCCATTTGTAGATCTTCTTTGCGGAAATATCCATTTCGAATCTCTGAACACGCATCCATTTTTGGGTCAGCTGGTCACCCATGATGGGTTGAATCTTCACTTTATGTGGGTGCAGTGGAATCAGAGAAAACAGGAGGGGCACAAGACTGATTTGAGGAGCTGACAGCTGACAGTTGACCGTGGCATTGTCTACACTAGCAAAAACTGGAAAGCACCCAAACGGGGGATGAGTTAAATAATTCATGCTCAGCTGTACGTGAAATCCATATTTCTCCTCTTGAATTTCAGATAGCCACCTCTAATGGCCCATGCCCAGAGACAGCTCTTGTTTCCCCAAAGCCACCAAACTGCTCCTCCCACGTCCTCCCCATGGGGGAAGCCCGCCTCACCACCCTCCTAGCTGCTTGGACCGCGTCCCGCACTCACCCCGGACTCCTCTCCGCCTCCCGGGCACACCCAACACGGCTGCCACTGGAGTATGAACCACCATCTTCTGCTTTCTGGACCCTCTATGGACTTCTAAAATCCTTTTTTAATGTTTACTTATTTTTGAGAGGCAGAGAGAGACAGAGCACAAGCAGGGGAGGGGTTAGAGAGAGAGGGGGCCACAGAATCCGAAGCAGCTCCAGGCTCTGAGCTGTCAGCACAGAGCCCAGCGCGAGGCTTGAACCCACGAACCGCTAGATCATGACCTGAGCCGAAGCCGGACGCTTAACTGACTAAACCACCCAGGTGCCCCTCAAGAGGATAAGATGTTAAAAACGAAAAGGAAGTTCCAGCAACTTCTTTACGCATACGAGCACTTTTGAGACCGGTGATCTCAGTGCCATAATATGGGGTTGGGCCAGGCAGGGTCACAGCAGGGTTGGGGAGGGGAGGGGAGGTCTTGAGAGGCATCTGGGGGTGAGTGGAGTGGCTCAGGTATATTTTGAAGAGTCCTTCGATCTGATGTGCCCACGGGCTTGGCTCTTCACCGTGAGCGCCGTCCCTGGTGAGAGTGGGCCGTGTCAAACCCCGTCTGATGTGGGCCGCGTGTGCTGCTCCAGAGGGAGGGCCGGGCCTGGGGGGCCGTGCTGGGAGTCTCGGAGAAGCATGTGGTTGTCGCCAGGGGACCGGAGGAGGTGGCAGTGAAGAGAAAGAGGAGCCAAGAGCCGACACGCATTTCCAAGCTCTTGCCCTGGCTAAAGAGCCCCCCAGGCTGGGTCTGGGCGCCCCTCGGAGGCAGGGCCCCCCAGGCTGGGTCTGGGTGTGCCTGGGAGGCAGGGCCCCCGTCTTCTTGCCATAGCGTCTGCTCTCGGTGAAGCCAGCCGGCTGGTTTCTGCTGAAGGAGGAAGTCGTGCTCAGGCCGAGGCAGCCGCCCACCGGCTCCCCTGCAGCGCCTTTCCGAGAGCCTCGCTGAAGAGCATGTTTGTAAGGTGTGCAAAGGCCAGTGTGCAAGGACTGACGGAGAAAACCGCAGGCTCGAGCCCCACTCTGTCCCTCTGGGCGCCTCAAGGGCACCACCGAGGCTGCAAACAATGCCATCTCCTAGTCTTTGGGGTCAGCTGTACGTGGGTTCAAGATCCCAGCCTAGCATACAGCAGGCCGTTAATCAATGTTTGTAGCAGGAGGAATGCTTGTCTCCCCTACTCCCACACCAGGTGTTCTGTGCTGTAGGAAGAATCTTCTCATCAGGGAACAAAGATTCGTGAGGTTGAAATTTAAAACAAAAAAACAAAACAAAACAGAACAAAAAGCAGGAGCACCTGGGCGGCTCAGTCAGCGAGGCATTCAACTTTTGATTCTGGCTCCGGTCATGATCCCACGGTTCATGAGATCAAGCTTCACGTTGGGCTCTCATGGAGCCTGCTAGGGATTCTCTCTCTCTCCCTGTCTCTCTGCCTCTCCCCCGCTCGCACTATCTCTGTCTCTCTCAAAATAAACTTAAATTTTTTAAATTAAAATAATTAAAATAAAAATAAAACCTTCAGATTTATGGAGGTATAATTTACATATACTATGATTTACCCATTTTTAGTGTACAGTTTGATACATTTTAGTAATGGTATACAGTCATGTAACACCCATCAGTCAAGAGAGAGGACATTTCATTTCTCCCCAAAGTCCCCATCCCCTTAGCCGGGGCCCCCTCCTCAGCCCCAGCACTAGGCAACCTTTAATTTGCTCTCAGGATTTTGGTATTTTTGCCCTTCTAGAACTTCATGTAAATTGAACCATTCAATATCTGATGAATGCCCACCGTAAAGTTTTTGAGGTTCATCCATGTGGCGACAGGTGTTGATGTTTTGTTTAGTCATATTAATGATCAGATAATTAAATTTCATTTATTCTTATTGCCCAGTAGTATTCCATGATATGGACATACCATTTATCTGTTTTCCTGGTGGTAGACTGTAATAGGTTGCTTTCAATTTTTTGTCCATTGTGAATAATGCTTTTTTTTAAAGGGAATTTATTTATTTTTTAAAGTTCATGTATTTTGAGAGAGAGAGTACATGCACAAGTGGGAGAGGCACAGAGAGGCAGAGAGAGAGTCCCAAGCAGGCTCCACGCTGTCAGCACAGAACCCGATGCAGACCTTGATCCCACAAACTTTGAGATCATTACCTGACCTGAAATCAAGAGTCAGATGCTTACCTTACTGAGCCACCCAGGAGCCCCTGAACAATGCTGTTAATAACATCCAGCCCTTTTTTTAATGTTTATTTTTGAGAGAGAGAGAGCAGGGGAGGGGCAGAAAGAAGGGGAGACACAGAATCGGAAGCAGGATCCAGGCTCGGAGCTGTGAGCACAGAGCCCGATGCGGGGCTCAAACTCATGAGCTGTGAGATCATGACCTGAGCTGAAGTCAGACGCTTAACCAACTGAGCCACCCACACCCCCCCACTATCCAATTCATATTTTTGGTTTATTATTTTTATTTTTAATAATCTCTACACCCAGTGTGGGGCTGGAACTCCAGACCCAGAGATGAAGAGTTGAAAGGTCCTCTGGCGGAGCCAGCCTGGCGCCCCATTATGGGTAAATTGTCAGTTGATGTGGAATCTCCCTTATCATTTTGTTTATATGCTGTGGCTTTAGCATTCTATGGTTTGTGCTACATCCTCCACCCCTCTATGACCCCTATATGCAATCTTCCCTGGGTGAGAAAAGGAGGAGTCTGGGTGAAAACCGAAGGAATGTCCGAATGTCCAAAGGGAATGACATTTCCGAGCAGACACCCCTGAGAAGAACCAGGCAGAGGTCAGCGGCCAGACAAGAGCCGCCACGGGGTTTCCGCCCTAGCCCGGCGCCCGCGGGGCTCCAGCAGTGCAGGTGCCGCCTCCTAAACCCGGAACCGGCGTTTCTCAGTAACAGCACAGACCGGCAGAATTTTAGAGACCCCGATTTCCAAGCCGTCAAGGTACTTCATCTGCTTGTCATTTTGCAGATCCCATCCCCAGGTCCTGTTGGCAGTCATTTGGGGATGGTTTTATTGGGGGGGGGAGTGGAAATTCTTCCTTTTCACTATGTTCTGGTTCCACTGATGCTCAGCTGTGACTCCAGCCTAATCTTAAACGTGTTACTAAAATTTCTGTAATTGGTTCAACTTGAAGCCAGATCTGTAAGAAGAACTTAACTTTTATGGCTTCTCCTGACTGCGTACATCTAAATTAAGTTCACACACGGGCCTCTTTTCGCGCGATTTTGTCTGCTTCTTTCTCATAAAACTCTGCGCACACTGCTCTATTACAACCATATGCCTGTTCTGCGTCCGAGCTAATAATCTGCTCTGCGGAAACACAGCCTCCCAGCAGAGGTGTCATTGCTGCTTGTTCCATCTGCCCTGGGAATCTGCATGTTGAAGCCCTAGGTCCCAGGACCCCAGAATGTTGCCATATGTAGAGAGAGGGGCTTCACAGAGGTAATCAAGTAAAGTGAGGCCGCTAGGGTGGTCCCTAATCCAGTATGACTGGTGTCCTCATGGGAAGAGGACATGTGGGCACAGACATGCACACAGAAGAGAGACCCCTGAGGGCTCAGGGAGACGCCAGAGAGAGCGCTCAGGAGAGACCCACCTGCCCATGCCTAGACCTTGGGCTTCCGGCCTCCAGATCTGTGAGATGATACATTTCTGGTGAGTAAGGCTCACCCTCTGTGGCGCTCTGTGACAGAGGTCCCCACAAATTAATACACTTCCCCCACCAGGGTGCCCCGAAAGCTCCTTCCCACACAGAAATTCTGGAGTTCAGACAGCTTCGCATCATGGTAAGGAATGGAGTCTTAGGCTAAAGACAAAAGGCCCACCAATGTGGATGTAGACACAGGCGCCTTTTCTTTTAAGGAGGTCCATGTTGGCACCAGCGTGGACTCAAAGCCAGGACTGGTGGGTGGAGGGGACCAGTGAGGAGGCAGTGTTGGGTGTAGGCAGCCACTTGGCCAGGCTCTCCTCCACCGATTATTCAGTTGGACTTGAATCGGGTGCTGCTGTGAGGTATTTTGTAGATGTGGGCAGTGTCTACAGTCTGTTGACTCTAAGTAAGGAAGTTTGCCTAGAGAATGTGGGTGGGCCTCATCCCATCAGTTGAAAGGCCGGAAGAGCAAACATTGAGGTTTCTCTGAGGCAGAAGTTGGTTCTCAAGACCAGCATCAGCTCCTGCCTGAGTTGCCAGCCAGCCAGCCAGCCCTGCAGATCTCGCCCTCGCCAGACCAACCACCGTGTGAGCCAGTTCCTAGAAACGAGTCCCTTCAAAACCGCAAACATAAGAATAGGCACACAAATCTGTACCTTTATGTACTAATACCTGCATCTGTACATACACACATATGTACACACATACAGACATACACATGTGCACACACATGCATGCTTATACATGTATGTATATGCATGCACACCTATCATATACATGTGTGTATGTACATGTACAGCTATATACATGCATGCAGTATGTGTGTGCATAAATGTACATGCATGTGCGTGCATACATAAACCATACATGTGTGCACACATCTGCACATGCATGCACAGTCATACATACATGCACAGACACATATACATGTACAAACATATATGCGTGTACACATATACACTCATACATGTGTGTGCACACATGCGCATATGCATACACACATGCACATACACAAATATACATACATGCATGCCTATGCACATGTACACAGAGATGTATACATGCATATATACAAACATACATATACACTCATACGTGTGTGCGTGCATGTACATACATGTACATATATGCATAGATATATACATGTTTAAATACCTACATGCACACACACATATGTCCCAGGGGCTGGGACTTCTGGATGTTGAGGGGACGCAGTTTGGCCCGTTTCTGTGGGATATATATACACAGATATATATACACATATACATATCCATACACATGTGCACATACACACATGTGCCCTGTACATATGTACACACATGCACATATATGCATAGACATATACACATACACCTGTACACATACAACACCTACATGCACCCACACATACATGTCACAGATGCATATACACACATATGTGTCCATGCATATACTTGTACACACTTGTGCATGTGCATACACACATATGTGTACACATACACAAATACCTACACACACTGTATACATGTACACATATACACATACCAATACCTACATGTGCATATACAAATACATGCATGTACACGTGTACACATTCATGTGTGCACACACATACATGTGCATGCACATGTATTGTACACACATGTACACTCATACATATATGCATATACATGTGTGTACATGTGCACACATATGTGTTTGTGTTTACCTATGTGCACACATATACACATTCATACATATACATGTACATATATGCGCGTGTGTACACGTATATACATGCATGTGCATGTATTGCGTGTGTACATGTATATGCATGCATGTGCATATATGTGCATGTGTGCACATGTATACATACATGCATATCCATGTACGTGCATATACATGTTCATATATGTCCTTGCTTGGGCCGGACAATAAAGCACCGCAGGCTGCGTGGCCCAAACAACCGAAATGCGTCATCTCACTGGTCTGGAGGCTGGAAGTCAGAGATCTAGGTGGGGGCCACGTCGGTTTCTCTCGGCCTCTCTGTCCTTGGTCTGCAGCCCACCCTCTCCCCGTGTCCTCACACAGTCCTGTGTGTGTGTGAGTGTGTGTGTCTGTGTCCTGATCTCCTCTTCTTATGAGGATCCCAGTCACATGGGATTAGAGCCACACCACTGACCTCAGTTTACCTTCTTTGCCTCTTTCAAGGCCCCGCCTGCAAATACACTCACATTCTGAGGTCACAGGGGCTGGGACTTCTGGATGTTGAGGGGACGCAGTTCGGCCCGTTTCTGTGGGAGAAGGCGGACGATCCTGGGGCACACACCGCTTCTGCTCTGGGGAGCAGGGCCGGCAGCCTGAGTACAGGTGGGTTTGGGGTGCCAGGGGCTCCGTGCAGCAGACAGAGACCCCCCAGGAAGGAGAGCGCTCGGCCGCCTCTGTGCAGGGAGAACATGGTCTCAGGTCCCCCCCTCGGCAGGGCCGCCCCGGCTCAGATCCGTGTCCTATCGGAGCCTCATTAGCTCCCTGGGGAGGGTTGGCAGAGGTTGAGTTACGGGCCCAGAGGCGGGAAGGGTCCCGGGGTCCCTGGCCTGGCGGCTCCCTGCACAGATAAGCCTGCGGAAGTTTCCTGGGACTCAGGGCTCTGTGGCAGCCTGTCCTCCGGTTGTTGTCACTCGTGAAGATGTCCCGTGTGATATGCAAGATCCTCCCTTTTTCAAAGGGACAGAGATTTGTTTTTATCTTTTCATTAAGACAGTGCTAAGTTCTCATTTCCTGGGCCGTTCGTGTATTTTATAGGCTTGTTTCCAGTGATCTCCCCTCACAGGCAAGGCTGTGAGAGTCCCCGTCTGTCTGTGTCTCTGGACACTTGGGCTGCGTTAATTAAGAATCAATCCATTGTGTTGGATTAATGAGAAGACCAAAGCAGATGTATTGTGAACCCCATGCCGTATGGACAACCTGTGTATCAGAAAGATCACCCTCGCTGATGGGCGGGGACGGGGGTGGTGGGGCAGGAAGGGTACGAGCGATCTGGGAGCCTGGCAGCGGAGATCTGGGCCAGCGTGAGGGCTGGAAGACAAGAACGGGAGAGGCCAGCGTGTTTGCTTATTTGTCTGTTTGTGTAATGTTTTTTATTTATTTTGAGAGAGAGAGAGAGAGAGAGCGAGCGAGCGTGCGCGTGAGTGGGGGGAGGGGCAGAGAGAGCCGGAAAGAGAACCCCAAGCAGGCTCCGCACTGTCGGCACAGAGACCCCTGATGCGGGGCTCCATCTCACACCCCACGAGATCATGACCTGAGCCAACATCGAGAAGTCAGAGACTTAAAGGACTGAGCCACCCAGGTGCCCCAGGCCAGCGTTTTAAACTGGAAGAGAAGACCAAGGTCAAATCAGCCATGTGGTGATGAGGAATCCTCCTCCCTGATTGAAGCGATTAGGATGTTTTCCCAGGTTTCACGCAGACCCCACCCTGGAAAGGCCCCGAGCTAGAGAACGTCCTTCCAAAAAAGATGCACATTGCAGACACCGCCCTGAAGGGGTCCGTTTCTAAAGCACAAATATATTTTCTTTCTCGGCCCTTTCTTTTGTAACTCTTCAGAATTTTTGATCGCAGAGAAAAGGAAAGAATGGCACCTTGAAGGTGTTTGAGGACTGCTTGGCGGGTCCCACACTCCTGGGAGGGCTGGAGGTCATACGCCCACGCTGCTCAGCACATGGTTGCTCTGTCCGGAAGGGTGGCCACAGGCCTGGGACGTCACCAGCGCTCCGGAAATACCCGCCGGCTGAGCGTGGGGCCCTCTGCTAACCTGTGCTCTTACCCGCCCTGCGTGGTCACGTCCACGCACTCACACATCTGCGGGTTAGGACGTGCAGACCACCCACCAGGCAAGTCCCCGGGAGCCTGCCCCCCTTCGTGGGAGGGAGGCCGGTGTGGAGGGAGCGTGAACGGGAGACGACAGGGTGGTTTCCAACCTGTGCGAGGAGGCCGGACAAGGAGCTACCGCAGGAAATGGTCCGTAATGAAACCGGGAGCGTTTAGGAGGTAGAAACGACCTGAGCTGGGGGTCGGTAGGTTCTGTGTCTGGAAAGGGCGCCTCCTCGGCCCGGCCGCCTGGTTTCGGCCCTGCCCCGCTGTGACCAACGAGGTTAAAATACAGGCTTCATGGGGCGCCGGGCGGCTCAGTTACGCCTCTGACTTCAGCTCAGGTCATGATCTCACGGTTTGTGGATTCAAGCCCCATTCAAGCTGTCAGCACAGAGCCTGGAACTGCTTTGGATTCTGTGTCTCCCTCTTTCTGCTCCCCTACTCACACTCTCTCTCTCTCAAAAATACATGAACACTAAAATATGTTTTTAAAAATATATAGGCTTCATTATTATTTAGGCATGGCAAGATCAGCAGATGAGATGAATGCCATCGAAAAGGGCACTTGTTACTCACTGTTCCAGAGAGGAGAGGCCACGTGTGTGTCAGGCAGGGGCGGCGCAGGGAAGCCCAGGGCGGTGTGCAGGCGGGCAGGGGGGGAGACACGAGCCGCAGCCGTGACTGGGGTCTCCGTGGGAAGGGTCCAGCCAGGCCCAGTGAGCAGGCCCAGGACCGGCTGGCTGGCATCATTGCCACGGGCCGTGGGGCGCAGGGCTGCCCCTGGACGTCGGGCACCCGGGCGTGGGGGCCGGGGGTAGGTGGCCGGGGGCCAGAGTGTGAGAGGCGGTGGGGGAAGGGGGGGCACGAACTCCGCAGTTTTCTGTCTCTAGGAATTAGCTGACCCCCGTCTTGCAGGTCAGGAGACCCCAGTGGGGGGCAGCCCCAGTCTCTCTGTCCCGCTCTGGGTGGTGGGGAGGGGGCTGGATCTGGGGTGGATGGAGCCGAGCCTGTTCCCACCAGCCTCTCTGTCCAGAGCTCTGTCTCCTACTGGGCACTCGACTCACCCGGGGAGCTGGCTGCGTGGGTCTGGGGTGCACCTGTTACTGTGAAGTCTCTAACCACGGGCCATGGGTCCCGGGCAAGCCGGGAGTGCTGGTCACCGGCCTGCCGGCGGGAGCCTCGGGCAGCCGGGCCC
>NC_043715.1:57833607-57845907 GCF_006229205.1 Suricata suricatta
GGCATCCATCTCGGGGCCAGGACTCGCCGCCCGTGCAGGCGCACTCGTCCGCTGCTGTCCGGCCGCTCCAGGCACGGTCTGTGGCCGTCTCCTGCCCATGGCCGTGCAGCGGCTGAGCGGGCACCCGCACCCTCTTTTCTGTAAGGCTGAGACCAGACCCTTCGGCAGCCACAGACCTGGGCACTGTCTGCTCACCGCAGGGCAGAAGGGGCGACCATCTCAGTGACCACACAGTGTGAACCGTCTGAATAAGGCAGCCCCAAAGAGCACACAGGACAGAGCAGATGTGCGAACGTGGCTCCGTCTATACTGGACATACAGGAGACTGGGAAATACCTACCGAAGAAAGCGGAGCGGAGACACTGGCAGAAACAGACGCAACACAGTAAAAGAAAACAAAGCAGAAACAAAAACAGAAACACTGTGTGATTAATGTACAAAGAGCACAAACATGTCCGAAGAAAAGGAAGGAGGGAGTGAGCAGAGCCTGGAAGGAAGCTGCTGGTGAAGCAGGAGATTCACAGCATCAGTAGATAGGAGATACCCTACTCCACTTGGATCCCGACAGAGTGGTGCAGAAATCCAAATGGAGGGCACCTGCGTGACTCCATCATTAAGCATCCGCCTTGGGCTCAGGTCATGATCTCACGGTTGGTGAGTTCAAGCCCCTCGTGAGGCTCTGGGTTGACAGTGCAGAGCCTGCCTGGGAGTCTCTCTCTGCCCCTCCCCTGCTCACACTCTCTCTCATACACGAAATAAACAGATAAACTGGGGCACCTGGGGGGCTCAGGCAGTGGAGTGTCTGTCTTTGGCTCAGGTCATCACCTAACAGTTCCTGAGTTCGAGCCCTGCATCAGGCTCTGCTTTCAGCACAGAGCCCCCTTTGGACCCTCCGTCCCCCACTCTGGCCCTCCCTCTGCTCCTTTCTCTCAAAAATAAATAAGCATTAAAAAAATCAAAATGAGGGGCCACGTCCCACCCTTCAGACAGAGAAAGACGGGAAGATGGGGCATGGTAAGGGTGTACCTTGGGGTAGCAGGCTCGTCTGCAGGCAGGTGTGCACGCGTGGTCTGGTGCCACGTTTCTGATCCACATTTTAGCGAGTGGTTTGAACACCCTTTGACCGAGCAGTTAGCCTCCCCCATTTGGGCGCCGCTGAACCGGCGCACATCCGCAGGGGCTCTTACAGCCTGGGGGCTGGTCTTCCTCCCTTCGCGCTCACAGACGGTGGGTGTGGTTGTCACAGCGGGTGGGGGGCCGGGGCTCCTGGCATCTATCTAGGGAACAGACCAGGGATGCTGCTGCACCTCCTACAATGCACAGGACAGCCTCCGCACCCCCAAAACTGAGTAACTGGCCCCGAATGTCAGCCACGATGGGTTGAGGAAGCGGCCCGAGAGGCCGGCAATTCCGCTCCTCCGTGTTTGCCCCGGATGGGGGAACCCCCCCTCGTTCCCGCCAAGGCCGAGCAAGCCCCTTGCAGTGCTGTCCCTCCGCGTGCCCGGCACTGTGCTAGGGCAGGGGGGCTGCTCGTGGGCTCTGTCGTGAGAACAGGAGGAGGGAGGCAACCTAAGTGCTGCCGGAGATCAGTCAGCGGCGCTGCGTTCGTTCCCATCCGCGGAACTGGATCGCGTGGACGCCGCTCCCCTCCGCCCGCCCAGCGGCCCCTGTTCGCACGGCACCGGGCGCCGTCCTTCCCCGCGGGTGGACAGCCCAGGTGACACGCGGCACCACACGCGTGCGGGCGTGGCTGCCGACGGCTCGACACACAGACTTCAACCCCGGGGAGAGGAGAGAGGTTTCCCAAGACATCCGTGGGCCGGGGTGGGGGCGGGGAGGGGCGACAGCCCCTCCGACTTTCCACCAACGTCTATTATGCGCTGAGGTGTGCTCGCCTGGCACTTTAAACACCCCCCATCCCCTCCCCACACTCTGATATCAGAGCCTGCCTGGAAATTTCCAGTCTCTCCCCTCCTCCTCCCCCTTCTCCTCCCCCTCCCCTCCAGCTGCAGTTTCCATGGCAACAGCTGGTCCTGCCTCCTTGTGTAGAACAGGTCATTGCTCTTGGAGGGAAGGGGCAGCCGGGGGCTCAGACCCGCAGTGGTCCAAGCTCTTGTGCCCCTTGAAATACGTCCTCGGATGGGAGCTTGGCAAAAAAGGTCACAAACCCGTGAGGGCCTCCCAGGACCCAGTCAGAGACCACACCGGTCTTTGAAGCACCAGTGACCTCGGCATTATCCTTTCTTCTACTTGTTCATTGATTGATTCATTCAGCAAACGGGGATGGACGGCTCTGGGAGCTGGAGATACAGGAAAAAGACAGCCTGCAGAGGAAAGGCGTTCTCGCCTCTGGTCCTCTAGCAGGGGAGGACTCTCTTGTGACCTCCACTGTTTCCTCAGCGCCCAGCAGACCGCCTGGCACATGGGAGGGTGGGAAGAAAGGAATGAAGTCTGGTCAGCTCACCTTTATTCATTTAGCATAGCATCAGCCTCCTTCCTTGGTTGGACGGGTGGTCATTGGAGGTTCGAGACCCTAGACCTGTCCGAGTGGTAGGAGGGACGGCAACACGATGGGCGGGGGGGAGCGGATGGCGTTCAGTTTTCTGCTCGGCCCGGAAAACCGGGGTGAATGTTTTCATATTGGATGGAGAGGAGCTCAGTAAACACCATTCTAGAACTTACTACCGTAATGGGACACCTGGGTGGCTCAGTCCGTTGAGTACCTGAGTCTCGATTTCAGCTCAGATGTCATGACACCAGCATCGTGGGATCGAGCCCCACGTGGGCTCCGTGCTGAGCATGGAAGCTGCTCGGGATTCTCTCCCTCCATCCCTCTTCCCCTCCCCCCAACCCATACAAGCTAGTGCTCGCTCTAAAATTTAAAAAAAAAAATAGAAAAAGAGGGGTGTTGGGTGGCTCAGCTGGTTAAGTGTCCAACTTTGGCTCAGGTCATGGTCTCATGGCTCCTGGGTTCGGGCCCCGCGTCGGGCTGTGTGCTGACAGCTCAGAGCCTGGAGCCTGCTTCAGGTGCTGTGTCTCCCTCTCTCTCTGACCCTCCCCTGCTCACAGGTTCTCTCTCTCCCCCCTCTTCAAAAAATAAACATAAAAAAATAATAGTAATTAAAAAAAGAAAAAAATTTGCTACCATAGAAAGTAAAGACAGTAGCTAAAAAAGTAGGTATAGAGGAGAAAAAAAGTAAACCAGAGTAAAGAGACAAAATGGGTAAAACTACTTGCAACCTAATGAAAATTAAAGAAATTATATCTTTTATATGCCAACCGCATTTATGAGAAATGAATTTAAAATACGGGGGGAAACCAGCTTCAAAATACAAATGTCATCGGGAGGGCTTTAAGGAGCAAAACTGGAAATAGTCAAAAAATACAAAATCACATTCCAGCCTCTTTGCACTCCAAAAAAAAATTGGATGTGAAAAGCAAACTGGCAAAGCCCATTGTTCCCATCATAAGAGGGACGAAGGTGGAAATACAGACTAGCAGACATGGTGCCTCCGGGCTGGTGCTGGGAAGGCAGCTTGCCATCTGGCAAGTTCCTTTATTTATGTTTTTAGTGTTTTATTATTCTTAAGTTTGTTTATTTTTTATTATTTTTTACAATATTTTTTAAGTTTATTTATTTTGAGAAAGAAGTAGTGTGAGTTGTGGAGGGGCAGAGAGGATGGAGGGAGAGAATCTCTAGCAGGCTCGGCACTGTCAGTGCAGAGCCTGATGCAGGGGCTCGGACTCTCAAAACCACAAGATCATGACCTGAGCCAAAACCAAGAATCGAACACGTCACTGTCTGATCCGCCCAGGCACCCCGGGCAAGTTCTTTCTAACAGTGGCATCAATGTGGAAAATGTAAAATTTGGGGCGCCTGGGTGGCTCAGTCAGTTGAGCATCTGACTTTGGCTCAGGTCATAATCTCACTGTTTTAAGTTTGAGACCCACCTCAGGGTCTGAGCCTGGAGCCTGCTTCAGATTCCGTGTCTCCCTCTCTGTCTGCCCCTCCCCCACTTGCACTGTGTGTGTCTCAAAAGCAAAATAATAGACATTAAAAAATATTTTTTAAATTATGTATCTGCTTCTGGGCACCTACATTAGTGGACACTCACAAAAGCCCCACCCCCACGCAGTGGCTAAGGCAGTCCTGCTGGGGGGGGTGGGGGGGCCGTGGTGACCAAGCGACAAGTGCATAGAACATGAATACCCAGATGTGAGGCTCCACACGAAAACTTTGCTTGGTAAAGAAGCTATGTTTTGAGGGATATTTAATGTTAGGATTTTATGTTAAATCAACAAGGGCTGGGCCAAAACCTTCTACAGGCACCATTATACAAATGTGAGCAAATGTAACCCATGCTGGTCCATCCATTCCGCTTGTGTAAGTGTCCGTTGAACACCTGCGTGTGCTAGACACTCAGTGCGTCACCGACTGCGGCAAGGACACGGCAGAGATGCGGGGGAACGCGTCTGCTCTCCGAGGACATTCGTCCCAATCCAAGGCCACTTTGGACAGCACTGTGACAGTATCTGGAAAGCCCAGCTTGAGACCTGTGCCCTGTGAGACGCTCCGACACGCGGGCACACTCTGCACCTACGTGCCAGCAGAGCGGTCTGTGCGCCAGACACACAGCGTGGCAGCAAAATCCAAAGATAAAGCTAAATGTCCGCACCAAGTGCACGGGCAGGTTAACGGAGGTCTGTGCAGACAGTGCAATATGCGAAAGTCTGCAAGCTGCAGAATGATTCGTGGAGGGAGGCCCCCCACCTCTCTCAGCGCCCCACTTCGTGCTCTGTGTTGCCCTCAGAGGACTCTGAAATAGTCTCCTCCCCTCTCTCTGCTCGCCGCCGGCTTGGAGCTGGGCATTGTTTCGGATTCAACGAGTGTAATTCTTGTGGGGGGTGGGGCGGGGGGGGGGGAGGAATACTCCTGGTTCAAACAGACAGGGGGAGGGGCGGCGCCCAGCCCTTGTTTCCTGAACAAAACTTTTAGCAAAAGCACCTGCTAGGTGCTAGCCAGGCATTTGATCCCCACGCAGCTTTGACTTGAGAACTGGAAATTTCCAGTACTCCTTAGGCATCCGCTCTCCAGCCCCCTCCCCTCTCCTTCCTGGAGCCCGGACGGTTTCCATGGCAATGGCTGAGCCTTCCTCCGCATCACAATCAGGTGACAGCGCTTGAGGGAAAACAAAGAGGAGGCTGGGTGGAGGAGGGGGCTTACACCTGCGGCCCCTCCCCCACTGCCGGTCCGGCCCCTCTTTGTGCACCTTCACGGGCATCATTAGAGGGGGTCACTGAATAAGAAAACAAAACTGGCTCTTAGGGTCCCCGCAGGCCCTGTAAGAACTCACAAGCCTCCCACGAGGACCGAAGCCGTTGGTCTCAGCCTTTCAACACTCACTGACTCATTCTACATATTGATTAAGCCCCACACTTTTCCCGAAGCTAGGGATGCAATGGTGGGAAAGAAAGCAGGCAGCCTCAGCCTTGAGATGCTAGTATCTGCGACATCTGTTCATCCAGAACCTGTGTTTAGTCACGAGACAAACAGGTACTGAGCGCCCCAACCCTGGACCAGGTGACAGAGCAGGGGACACAGGGGCAAAGAAACCAGCAGGCAAAAATCCCTGCTGCTTGGGCTTTTCCTCTAGTGGGGTCACAGGACAGCGCAGGAAATCGCATGCTGAGAAGGGCGGTGAAGACAGATCGGAGAGGGGACGGGGGTCTGGGCAGGCCGTTCTTTGCAGAAGGCCCAGCAGAGGGTAAGAATTGAGTGGACACAGCAGGGAAGGGAGCGAACGAGGGAAGAGGGGCAAGGACCAACGCCTGGAGCTGGGGAGACCGCAGGGGACCCAGCAGCCCTGAGCAGCGCGAGGTCACAGAAGGTGACAGGGCAGTGATGGTGGGCGGCCAGGTGGAGATGGAAGCCCCGCTGAGGACTGACGTGACACCCTAGCGCACAGAGGCGCCCGTCTGGCCCAAGACCGTGGGAGGGAGAGGAGCTGTGTGGCCCCCGAGCTGGGCCCCAGGTCCGAGCGCACAGACCAGAGCAAGGTGGCGCATGATCTGGGGGCCGCCCTGGGGAGGGACGCAGAGAGAGGCCCCGGCGTGGGGTTGGTGCGGGCGCATCATGGGCAGCGCCGTCAATACCCCAGTTGGGGAGGCGACAGAGGCAGCAGTGGGGATGGTGAGAATCGTCACAAGGACAGATTGCGCCAGGTGCCCGTTCCCGCGTGCCTTGTGAGCTGTGTCCGCCGTGTGCCCTCCAGTCACCCCTAGCGGCCCTGGAAGACAGTTGCTACCGTTCCCCGTTGTACAGACTGGGTCCCCAAGGCACAAAGAGGAGGGCAGAGGCCGTGTGGCATCTGGTTAGATGTGAGAGCCCTAGAGTCAGATCTGCCCGGTTCCGATCCATCGTGCCTTCTCTATAATCTCTTCGAGCCTCAGTTTCCCTGTCTAGGTAGGAGAGCCCTTTCTGGTCCTGGAAAGCAATTTGGATTTTACTTATTAGCCTTTGTAAGTATAAATACACATCATATTATTTATCTACTTCAACGGGGCTTATAAGAAAAACGGGGCCACAGGAACATGTGACCCATAGCTTGCTCGAGATGAAATTTCATGTGCAAGTTTTCAGTTCACATACAGTAGGTGCTCAATAAACATGAGTGACATTTTCCATAGAAGTAGCCTTTCCTTTCTAAAGATTAGAATATAAGTAGGCAGCCCACAGGGTTCCGGGGTAGGGTTGCTCAGGCTGTTTACTGCACAAAGAAGACCATCGAGGGGGCAAGTGAAAGGGTTGAAGTCCCAACCTTCCTGTTCCACCAAGCTGTGCGTGGTGTGTGAGACTGCACCTCCCAGACAAAGGGCAGCCTCTGCACCTTCGTGCAGAGGCCACATCTGGGCAGGCTGCGGTCCCAGGGGCCATCATGTCGCCGCACAGGGCATTTTGGACACCAGGTCAAGAAAGAACAGCCAGGGTTCTTGGCTGAGCAAGAGAAGCCAGTGTGACTCTCGCTGTGGAGAGGGGATAGCGGCAAGTCTCGGGGGATCCGGGAAGGCCGTGGATCCCTGTGTGAGGTTCTGGGGGCAGACTCATGGAGGCTGGCCCCAGGACACTTGGGGGGGGGGCACAGATGACATGCCCGTGCCAGACTCCGGAATTCACTGCTGCCTCCGGGAATGAGCTCTCTCTAGAAGGCATTCTCTGCTGTCCAGTACCGGCCCTCGACAATATGTAGAGTGAGGGGGTCCTGACTCGTGGCAGGAGTGGCAGAAGGAGGAGAGAGACAGACAGACAGAGAGAGAGAATAAACGGGGATTCTTGGTCAATCTGTTTCTGGACATGTTACCTGCTCAGAAAGTAAGGTGACAAAATCATGAACACTTCCCAGTTCGTCCTGAGCATTTTACATCGATGTCTCGGCTACTAGCATTATTCTCATGGATTCATACTTTTATGTAATATAACAGAGTTTTAGAAGTGGGCTCTAAGTGCGTGATGCCCATGGGGTCCCAGGAAAGTCCCCCCACACAGGAATTAAAGCCATGAGAAGATGAGAGTCAAGATTGTAACCCCAGAGGGGCGCCTGGCTGGCTCAGTTGGTAGAGCATGCGTCTCTTGATCTCCGGGTTGTGAGTTCAAACCCCACATTTGGGTATGAGGTTGCTTAAAAATAAAAGATTTTTTTTTAATTAAAAAAAATGTTTATTTCTGGGGCTCTTGGGTGGTTCAGTCGTTTGAGTGTCCGACTTCGGCTCAGCTCATGATCTCATGTTCGTGGGTTCGAGCCCCGCGTCGGGCTCTGTGCTGACACCTCAGAGCCTGGAGCCTGTCTTTGGATTCTGTGTCTCCCTCTCTCTGCCCCTCCCCTGCTTGTACTCTCTCTCTTTCTCAAAAAATAAAATAAAACGTTAAAAAATTTTAAAGTATTGGGGAGAATGCAGAGAACGGGGAGTGCCTCCTGCACTGCCGGTGGGAGTGCAGCCTGGGGCGGCCACAGTGGGGAGCCCGGTGGAGGTTCCTCAAGAGACTGCAGACAGAAGTACCGCGTGACCCCACGGCTGCGCTTCTGGGTACACACCCCAGAATTGCTGAACGCAGGGTCTTCTAGACGTATTTGTACGCCAGGGTGCAGGGCTGTGTCTTAGTCACGGTGGCCGAAATGTGGAAGCTGCCCAGGTGTCCGTCGGCAGATAAATAGGTGAACAAAATGTCCAAACAAGGGAATATTATTCAGCTTAGAAAGAAAGGAGATTCTGGGGCGCGTGGGTGGCTTGGTCTGACTCGATCTTGGCTGAGGTCATGATCTCACGGTTCATGAGATGGAGCCCCAAGTCGGACTCTGCACTGACGGAGGGGAGCCTGCTCAAGATTCTCTCTCCCCTCCTCTCTGTCCCTCCCCTATCCAATAATAATAATAGTAAACTGGATTCCAAACCAAACTAAGGCTCGGTTTCCACCACACCAGGCGGGCAAAGATGAAAATACCAGCGACACGCAGTGACGGGGTGGGGTGGGGGCCCGAGAAGCAGGCTCGTTTCTAGTGCGGGTGGTGGGCACACAGGGGACACGTCCTCTCTGTCCACTATTTTCAGCAACGTTCAAAATACGTTCACCCTCTGACCCAGCTCATTCTGCTGCGGAACTCCCACGAGCACAAGGGCGCGCCCGGCGGGCAGGGCGGGGGTTTGTGAGCCGATTAATTGGAGCAAGCGGGGTGGTGGCTTGCGGTCAACACAAGAAAGCTCTTTCCTCTAAAACCACGCGCTTCTGAGGACACGCGATGCCGTGTGCGCTGGGGTCCCCAGACACCGCACAGTCCACGACTCACTCCTGTGGACTCCCGGGACGCGGCATGAACTTGTCCTCACGACTCGGTCCACAGCACGGTCACGTTCCGGCCTCGCACGGGTGCCGGCATCATTTCCTTCCTCCTGTTTATCGGAGGCACTTAGTCATTCATGCATTCGAGTGTCACCAAAATTCGCGGAGCACGAGGCCACCGGAAGTGCGGTGCTGCTAGACCGGGTACACATCACTTCTTGGGAAGGAAGCATTTGTCAGGCCCCAGCTAGGGCAGATCGCGGGGGAGGCGGGCGGGGTGGGGGCTGCGAGCAAGCCCTGTTCCCTCCGCAGACTCGCGCGCTGTGGCCCGTGTGCTGGGACGTTCTTAAATCCGCATCTGCCTCGAGAGCCCGGATGTTTCCACGCATTGAGTGCCCTCCCCCATTCTGCAGCCTTCTCCCTCCACCCCCTCCTCCAATTGCGGTTCCCATGGCAACAGGCCTTTGTCCTGCAGAACCATGGGGAGAACTGGACAGCAGAACTAATCGGTGCAGGGAGGGCTCAAACCCGCGGGACGTCCTGCCCAGGCTGGACGCGTTCCTTCCTGCAATTAAAACGCACCGCTGGGCGTCTGTAGCGTGTAGTCCCCCGTAGACGCGGCAGGTCTCCCACCAGAGCTGGGGTGCGTTGTCTACCGTAACTCTTCATTCGTAAACTACTGACTTCACAGCACCAGCAATGGCAGACCCTGTTCTAGGCTGTGGGGGCGTAACCGTGGTTTTCAACGAGGGCCTCCCCGGCCGGTGAGGAGGTCTTTGGAAGTACTTTAGTTGCCACAAGTAAAGGGAGTGGGAGCTGTTAGTATCCACTGTGATTTCTGTGCTTCTGATAAGGAATGAGGGGGGTTGGCGGAAGAGACAGTGACTGCGGGCAGTGCTGGAGGATCAGACAAGGCCTTTCCTCAGGTTGTGAGAACTCAAGAGACACATGAATAAAGTCAGAGATCAAGTCATGGAGAAAACATTCCAGGGAGCGGGGATAGCACATGCAAAGGTCCTGGGGTAGAAACACATTGCACACATTCAGGCACAGGCGATGAGAGCACAGTGGTTGAAGTGCTTTTAGGCAGGGCGAGGAAGAGAAGTAGGTGACGGTGGGTCAAGAAGGGACTTGTTGGTAAAAACTTGGGGATTTGCAATTTAGCTACTAGAGTTATTAATAGTGTTTGTGTCATCAATTTTAATTGAACATTTACTGTATGCCAGGCTTTCTCTGGGACACTGGAGATCACCAGGGCATGGAGGCAGGCGTGACCACCGCCTTCTTGTGGCTCTGCAGCCACTGGGAGAAAGAGGTCAGTCACTCAAAGTAAACTGTGAGAACAAATGTTTACTCAGTGACTCCTCTGGGCTGTGTGGCCGCCGGGCTGGGGGCTGGACCTGCAAACAACGGAGGCCTTGAGCAGTGCCGTCGCTAGCAGAGAGGAAGCAGTGCACGTACTTTGGACGGTGGAGCCTTTTCAGATTTGTCTGGGGCCCCTGATTTGATACATCATCATCCTCCTCCTCATCATCATTGCAATCACTATCACTTTTATAAACTAACACTTTCACTCACTACGTGCAGGGACAACACTAAGGGCTTTCCGCTGACTTCCCATGAGGAGTCTGTGAGGCAGGGGGCGGTCCCCTCCACTTTCCTGGGGAGAGGGCGGTCCTATCTCGTTCTGTCCGGTTGCGGGGTCAGACCCCCCTGGATGGAGCCGCTCACAGCACTGCCCTGAGCCGCTCTGAGCTGCCTTCCGCATTCCAGAAACAGAGGACCCGCCTCTCAGGGTTCACGGCTCCCTCTCTCTGCCCTCCCCGGCTTGTGCTGTCTCTCTGTCTCTTAGAAATAAGTAAACATTAAAAATTAAAAGAAAAAAACCACGTATATTGGGGCTCACATTTTTCTTTTGCCTCAGGCTTTACTCGGACTCAGCACACACTAGACTTTATCTAAAGTTTTGGCATTCTGTTGGCCCATCATGGTTTTTTTATTTTTTGCATTCATTTTGATTTTTTAGCTTCAGATGCCAGTCTGACATTCATGGAGAGAGGTCTCAGACACAGGAATTCGAATAGAAAATCCAGGCTGGAGATAGACATTAGCCCGGGGATGGCCTCTGTAAACATGGCTGCGGGTGAGGTCGGCTCACAGGGAGCGGAGGGTACGAAAGCGGGGCGCCAAGGTGGGCCCTAGTGATTTGCACTCTTGGTGCTCCCCCTGTGGGGCCCCTCCTGTAGAGGAGACGGCTGAGCTGTGTGACAGCAGGGCACTAGGGAACGGTCCATGTGCGCGCCCCCAGCTTCCGTGTGCTCTCTCCTGGCTCCCTTGTTAGGGGAAAACCGCTTTGTGTGGGCACGCAGACGGTCCTCTGGAGAGCTGCACTTGGCCAAGAACTGGCGCCTCCGCCACCAGGCAGCAGAGCTCGGCAGGACTGGGAGGAAGCCACCTTGAACGATGACCGCCCAGCCCCAGCCAAGCCTCCAGGGGGCCCCGACCCTGCTCAACACCTTCCCGGCAACCTCGGGAGAGACTCTGAGTGGGAACCGCCCAGCTCAGCCGCTCCGGTGTCCAGAATCATAGTCGTTAAAACGGGGATAACTTGTTACGCAGCAGCGGGTGACAAGTGTGGGTGACAGAGGTGGCCCTGGGCCCCATCCTGGAGCCTCTGCTGCTTAGGGGTGAGCAGAGGAGGTGGGCACATAAGAGCACCTGGGGAGGGAAGCCAAAGACCATGGGAGGTTAGTGTCCCTGAAGACAGCAGGAGGGGCAAGCCGGTCACGGCCTGGAGCTAAGGGACGCGGCTGTAGCCTTCGGATTTAGGAACATGGAGGCCATTGGCACCCGGACAGCTTCTTGGAGGAACGGGGGCGGGGGAAGAGCCTGGCGGTGCTGGGGGAAGAGGGACGGGGGAAGGAGCGCGAGGTGGGTGCTGCCCTGAGTGTGGATGTCTCCGCGGGGAGCGAATGGGTGGCACCAACCCAGGGGCGCGGACCCAGATCCTTCTGCGGAGGTGTGTGGGGTCTTCTGTCCGGCAGGAGTTTGCTGAGCACGAACGGTGGCTGTTCAGGGAGCGCGTGAGGAGGAGGAGGCCGCGGGCGAGTACAAGACGCGGCTGTTCCCGAGCAGGAAGGCCAGCGCCCCGTCCCCACCCTCTAACTCGGCAGAAAGAGAGGCTTTCGTCTGTGCGTCCGCTCGCAGACGCGCGTTCACTCACGCAGCCGGTGCCAGAGGGGGCCTCCACCTCCCGAGCAGCAGGCTGTGAGAGTGGGAACGGAAGCCGCGCCCTGGAAGGGAGGCCGTGTGTACATTTAGGAAACAAGAGAACCCATAGTGTTTCTCCGCTCGGGAGTCGGAAAGGGAGCGTGGCTGCGGAGGAGGAAGGAGCTTCAAGGCCGTCTGTTGGCCTGGATTCCCTGCACGGCGGGGCGTAGGGTTCGGGTGGAGGGCTGGCCTCCGCC
>NC_043715.1:57846007-57850827 GCF_006229205.1 Suricata suricatta
CGGCGGAAAGGCCACCATGGCCAGCGCGGGGCTGCGCCCTAGCGCTCTCCCTTTCACCGTCATCGTCCCCCTGCGGGTGGGTGCCGTTATCACGCCCATTTTACGGATGAGGAGACTGAAGCACGGGGAAGCGAACGTCCACGAAAGCCGAGGCCGGTGCGGTTTGCGTTCCTCGGTTGACTCGCGGGGCCTGGCGCGTGGGCTCCAGGCCAGTAGTGTTGAGGGCGGAGCGGATGGACAGGCAGCGGAAGTCGTGAGGACCCGCCCCTCGCTCTCTGGTCGTGAGTTCGAGCCCCGCGCTGGGCGTAGACATTACTTATAATAAATACGGAAACCAAGGGAAAAAACAACGGAGACCGATGGTAGGAGACCGGGGCTGTGCGTCTGGCACCGCGGCCGCTCCCCACTAACCGCCTGCAGTGACAAGGAGTCTCCGCAGAGGCCCCGGAGGCGTCCCGAGGCCCGTGTGCAAAGACGCCGCCAGAGGCACGTGGCAGGCGAGAAGGACGCGCGGTCACGTGCACGGTCGCCGGACGGACCACCACGTGGTGGGAGCAGCTCCTCGGTCGCCTCAGCGAGGGGGTCGCGGGGGCCAGCCGGCCGGCCTCCGGGGTGGAGCGGGCCCCGGGTGTCCGTACACCCCTGGTGGCGCGGCGGTAGCAGGAAGCACCCAGGGCGCGCCGACGCGGAGCGGAGGAGCTCCGTGTGGGGCGTCCACACCCGCAGTGCTGGGCAGCCTCCGAAGGGGCGGGAAGCCGGGAGCGCGGATGAACCCGGAGGACAAAAGGGCAGGTGTCCAACACTTTCACTTGAATACGTGCCCTGCGCTGGCCAGTGTCAGATCGCGAAGAGGCGCTTGAGCAGGTGTGGGGACGGGGCACCCCCCCCCCCCCCACGGAGCTGCACGCCTCAGAATGGCGAAAAGGGTGAGTTTTACGACACGGACGTTTTGCCACCATGACACGTGTTTTGGATGTGCATAGAACCGTTGGTGACACATTCGAGAAGTTGAGGGTCTCCTCCACTCCCTCCCAGTGCACGGCTCCCATCCCTACCCCCCCCCCCCGCCCCCTACGGAGGCTGTCGCCATGGAGACCACAGCACAGGGAGGGAGGGGCTACAAAGGAGCGAGAAAGCATGGAGCCTGGAATTTCTCTCTCTGAAGTCGCAGTGAGTAGGTAAAAGTAGGGGTCTTTGTCCCCAGCAGGACCGCTGCCCCTTTGTCCTCACTAGGTGGGGACACCGTCCCCGGCAGGTGCTGCACACGTGTCCTTGTATAGAGCGTGCCATCTTACGGCAGATTCTCTCCAGTTCCTTTTCTTTCAGCAAAAGTCTTTGGATGAGATACAGAGTCATGAACCTCCCCTCCTTTGCACGTCGACCTCCAAAAACTGGTTTTGTGCTACTGAAACTCGAGCTGGGCACAGTTCTCGGCTTATTTAACAGTGACCCTGGCTGTGGACCCTCTCTGGCCCATTCAGTCCTCTGACACCATCACAAGCTGAGCCACTGGGGCCCTCCGGGCTGACCGGGCCTCGCTGGCAGGGTCTCCGGCTGAATTCAGGCTTTCCCTTCTGGGGCCCAGGGTCCTTTTCCAAGACCAGGCCGTGGCTGGCGGAATTCTGCTCCCTGGGGTCTGAGCCCCGTGTCCCTGACCAAATAAATTCAGGGCTAAGTGTCCCTGGTCTCCTCAAGGTACCTCGTATGGGCGGGTTCTGTTGTGTCCCCCGCAAAACCCACATGTTGAAGCCCTAGCCCCCCACGTGTGCAGCTATTAGGACGTGGGCTTAGGGGAGGTGATTGCTAAGTTAACAAGGTCCAGGTCTGCTGAGACATCACTTCAGAGGGTCCTCACTCCTCCCCTTGACGGAAGCAGCGCGCTCCCCTGCCCCCAGCTCCTCCCTGTTCCCATCCTCCACCTTCTCTCACCCTTGCCTCTCCAGGAGGGAAGGGCTCTGTCCCATCCTCACGTGGCTCCTGCATCCTGAGCAGAGCACAGCACCCAGCACACAGTGCGCCCCCCAAAATCCATGTTGCAGGAGTAAATGAACTCTTTGGAGTAAATGACTGAACAATTCTTCTTACTGTTAAGGCCTAGGAAAGGCAATTAGGTACACCTCCTTACTTCCTTTTTTAGTCCTGATGCCTCGGGCAGTGCCCAGCACACAGCTGGACTAGGCCAGTGTTTGTTGACTGACTCAGTGAGCACTGAGGAGGACAGGTAACGTTCCTACACCACGGGGTTGGGGCAGATCAGTGTTTCCTCGGTAAGGTGTACAGGCCAGTGTAGCCCATCATTCCACACAGAAAAGATGTCCTTAGCCTCTGCCGTCCAGCCAGCAGCCTCCGAAGTGTATGATAATTCTCCCGTCCCTGGGGACCCTGGCTGGACGTGGATAAACCAGCCTCTTCTCTGCTGGTAATGTCAGGGGCTGGGGTGACAGGTTGGGGGCGAGATTTGCTGAGGCTGTTGCCATGGAAACAGCTGCCATTGGGAGGAGGGGACTGAGGCAGGATCCAGAGAAGCTCGGAGACTGGAATATTCCAGGATGGGAGTAAAGGCTGTGTGTGATTTATAATCGTGGCTCAGCATACAGCAGGGAGTTAATAACACCTGTGAACCTCAAGGAGTCACCTGCCGTGGGGGCGGGGGGCCACTTCCATATTTCTCCTTGTACTTGGAAATTTCTTTGCCCTTTGGGGGTGGAAACCTATATAGTTGGCATTTGAATTCATCCATCTACTTACCCACCTGCCTGCTTGCCCATCGACCCATCGATCCACCTGCATTGATCATGTTTTTTTTATTTTTGGTGCCTTAAGATGTTTTGATATTTCCGGGTGGGGGGCAGAAAGTACAGATCCAAGGAGAGCCTGCCTCCCCCCACCCCTGGGTGATCAGTTCCTAAGGAGAATACCAGCCGGCCTATAAGCGCGTCTTTCAAGTGCAAGCCGACTGACAGATCCTAAGTCTGGCTCCACCCATCTCCGTTCTGGGACTCAAGCCCCTGCCTCCGTCCCCAAGTCAGCTGGGGCGGGTTAGGTGTCCCTGTAGGGAAAGGGCTCAGCGCCAATCCGCAGGTGACTGGACGGACTCCTCTTGTCGGTGCCTTTTTTTTTTTCTTTTTGCATTTGGGATTTCTTTAGGAGTCCACAGAGACCCCAACAGTAAGGTTTTGACCCTGCCCAAAATGTTTTTTAATGAGCTTATCGGTGTATAATTTACATACAATAAAAGGTGTCAGTTGTAAGTATGCAACCAATGGGTTTTGACAAATGTACAGACCTGTGTGTCAGCACCGCAATCAAGGTGTAGAACGCTCCAAGGATGCATTTTATTTTATTTTATTTTATTTCATTTCATTTTTTAGTTTTTCAATTAATTTATTTTTTAATGTGTTTTTATTTTTGAGAGAGAGAGAGAGCCAGTATGGGTGGGGAAGGGGCAGAGAGAAAGAGACACACAGAACGTGAAGCAGGCTCCAGGCTCTGAGCTGTCAGCACAGAGCCCAATGCAGGGCTCAAACCCACAAGCCGTGAGATCATGACCTGAGCTGAAGTCAGGCGCTCAACTGACTGAGCCACCCAGGCGCCCCTGTTTATTTATTTTATTTATTTTAAAGTTTATTATTTTGAGAGAGAGGGAGGCCGAGCGGTGGAGGGGCAGGGGTTGAGAGAGAGAAAATCTCAAGCAGGCTCCACACTGTCAGTGCAGAGCCCGACGTGGGGCTCCATCCCACGAACCACCAGACCACGACCGGAGCCGAAATTAAGTGTCAGACACTTAACGGACTGAACCACTCAGGCACCCCGAAGGATGCATTTTAATAAAAAACAAAAGGTCTGTGAATTCCTTAAGGGGGGCCGGCTACTCGCCTGAGGCTGACTCCACCCACGTCTGTCATCTCTGGGGTGAGTGGCTTGTGTTTCTCTTCTTGCACATAGTCTTGCACAGGGCGAATATCTGTATGAGAAATTATTGAATGGGAGCATCTCCAAGCAGACATCTTTAGAAGGAAAAAAGAACATTGCGGGGGAGGAAAAGTAATTTTCTCCCCACCCTTCTGAGCCTTGGCTGAGATCCCTGTGATAAAGGACAGATTAGCAAGAGTAGAATGTACGTTATGCACACGTACATGTCACGTGTACATGGGAGGTGGTCTAGAATCCAGGAGGGGGGGGTCCTTTCAGGGCAGAGGAAATGATTTTTAGGAAAGGCGGTGAGACAGTTTGTGACGGTCTGTGTGGGTGTGGCATCTGCTTCTAGTCACCCATCCTGTGACAGGAGCCGATCTTTCCCCTGGGGGTGCAGCTTCCGGGACCCCCTGATGGTTTTGCGCTCTCCTCATGACGTTGAGGGCCCGAACTATAGGCGGACGAGGGGCTCAGAGAAAGCCCCTCCCGGCATCTGCTCTTTTCCAAGGCCTGCAGCTCAAAAGAATCCAGATCCCAAAGTGATGCGTTTTGGGGTGGCACGTTCTGCGGTCCGTCAACACCATTTCCTGTCCCTGGTGTCATCGTGGTCCTGGGGCCTGGCACATTGACGTAGCAGAGCAGGCTCTCAAGAAACATTTGTTGAGTCAATAAGTAAAAGAACAGAGGAGGGTTTAGTGAGGACACTGAACGTTTATGTCACTGGCCACTTCAGGGGTGAAAACGTGGGGAGTAGACTCCATGAGGCTCAGAGCGAATTTCGTGCCTTTGCACAAAACAGCATCAAAGGACACGCACAGAGGATGTGCACGAATCGCTGGAGGCACTGCAGGCTGAGACTCCCCCCCCCCCCCCCCCCCCCCCCCCCCCCCCCCCCCCCCCCCCCC
>NC_043715.1:57850927-57854267 GCF_006229205.1 Suricata suricatta
CCCCCCCCCCCCCCCCCCAGGACTCCTGTCCCCCACCCAGGCTGGCTGGAACCGGTCCCTCTTCAGGGCTCTTTGATTCCATAGCAACAAACCCAATCTGTTACCATAGATACCAATGCTAGGCTGAGGAGGTGTAGGTGGCTTGAAAATCACCAGACAGAACCTCAGCGGATGGAATATTCTGGAATCTTGCATTTTGTATGTTTAAAACCCCAGCCTGGAATTCGCCGGTTTTGCATTCCTTATTCGTGAATAAATAAACCCATGGCCTCTGCCCCTGCGCTGCGTACGGAGTGCAGCCTGGTGCAGCCGCGGTGGGAAACAGCATGGCGGGTCCCAGGAAAAGCCCGGAATGAGCGTGTGATCTAGAAATTCCCCTTCTGGGTACTTTCCCCAGGACCTGAAAGCAGGGACCAAAGAGATACTTCGACGCCGATGTTCTGGGCAGCCCGACGTCCACCCACGGAGGAGTGGATAAGCACGATGCGGGGGACGTTCCGTGGGATACTGTTCCGCCTGAAAGAGGAGGGACACTCGGGCACAGGCCGCAGTGGGGACGGACCCAACATGACGCCCAGTGAGAGGACCCAGCCACAGAGAAGCCAAGGGCTGTGATTCCACCCATCCGAGGCCCCTGGGGTGGTGGACCCAGAGCGAGGGCAGCGGGGGCGGTGGGCGCCCGGGCTGGGTGGGTGGCGGCGTGCACGCGGTGTTTGAGGGGGCGGAGGGCAGTCCCGGTGGCCTAACAACAGACTGCCCTTCCCTCCACGGCCCTGCACACTTAGAAGGTTAGGATGGTGAATTTTACATCGTGTGCACGTCACCCCGACTTAGAAACAGGATGCGTTTTCCTGGGTAGGTGTTTCCGTCTTTCGGAGACTTTCCTAATCGAGCTCCTTATTTGTTTTGTTGTTTTGTTTTGTTTTTAATTTTTTTAATGCTTTATTTTTGATACAGAAGAGACAGAGCATGAGAGGGGGAGGGGCAGAGAGAGAGGGAGACACAGAACCGGAAGCAGGCTCCAGGCTCTGAGCTAGCGGTAAGCACAGAGCCCGACGCGGGGCTCGAACCCGCGAACGTGAGATCTGACCTGAGCCGAAGCCGGAGGCTTAGCCGACTGAACCCCCCGGGCGCCCCCGAGCTCCTTATTTGTAAAACCAGAATATTAATTGGTCCTGCCTCGGAAGAGATAGAAACGGCATCGAGCACGTGGTCCAGCATCTTATAAACTAGAACTGGACACGGGGTGGTTGGTGGACTAGCTACAGCCGGCTTACTTGGGGGAATTTTCCCTGAAAATGAAGACTCCACCCTCACAGGCAGCCCGTCCCCCACTCGCTCTCGCTGGCGTCCTCCGCTGTGTTAGCACGTTGTCTTCGAGCACTAGGGCTGTGCACAGGGGTAGTGTGTGCACACTCTAGGCACAGGCTTCTAGTCTGGGGCCACAACATGGCCGCAAGGAGCGTTTTCAGCCCCGGAGATCTGGGCTCCGAAGCCACCTGGCTTCCGTTCAAATCCCAGCCCTGCCATTGGCTAGCAGCTCCCGTCGGGAGACTGCTCAACCTCTCTCACCTCCGCCCACTCCTGTCTAAGTGCGGGCGAATATTGTCATCCATCCCCCTTACAGGGTCTGGTAATTCTCTGTGGGGGCCCAGCCCAAGCAGAGTCCACAGGCAGAGAAAAGGCACTAAATGTGTACTCGTTTTCGTGGAAAGTGTCTGTTTTTGGATGATCTGATCAACGTCAGTATCTCCGAACAACTGTGAGCCCGTGAAGGCAGGGAGCTTGTCTGTCTTGATGAGTCGTGTCCGCCCAGTGCTGGCTCAGGGTCTGACTCAGGGGAGAAACTCAACCAGCAGGTCCTAGGATTAATGTTCATAATTTAAAAAATTCTTTTATTTGCTTATTTATTTTATTGAGAGAGAAAGAGAGAGACAGACAGAGAGTGGGAGTGGGAGGGGCAGAGAGAGAGAAGGAGGCACAGAATCCGAAGCAGACTCCAAGCTCTGAGCTGTCAGCACGGAGCCTAACATGGGGTTCCAACTCATGAATCGCAAGATCATGACCTGAGCCAAAGTCATATTCTTAACCAAATTGGACGCTTAACCCACTGAGCCACCCAAGTGCCGCACTGTTAATAATTTGTTAATAAAGCCCAATGTTTTATGAAGCCTTGCCTGATGTGGCTACCATGGGCTCCCTTGCACATGCCCAGCATTTTTTTGCCTCAGGACATTTGCACTTGCTATTCCTTCTGCCTAATTTCTTTTCCCCCAGTCTGACATTTACTCTTACTCCCTACGCACTCCCGTTCTGCCTTCTGCTCAGTCCTTAGCACAGTCCTAACTTTCCATATCAATACCTTCCAATTCTCTGCTGTCTTTTTCTTCACAGTCAGTCCTCCCAGACTTCTGAGCTGTAGTAACACTTCTGTTCCTCCTCTGTCCCCCTTGCACCGTGCAGACTTGACAAGGGCCGGGGCTTAGCTCATTGTGTGCCCTGCCGCTACCCCAAGGTCTAGCATGGCCCCCACCTCCTAGGAAATCCTCAACATCTTTCTTAAGTGAAGGGCCAGGCTCTGGGAACAGACGAATGTGTCTGGGTGCAAAGGCCCGGGTAGCGGAAGCCGGGCTCGGCCTGCCTGGCATTTCTTCTCTGCCTGTAGACAAGGCACTTGGAGAAGCTCCATCGGTATCTACCACGTAACCCTCTGGACTCCGACCAGAGGCTGCAGGAGGTGCCTGGCTTCTGACGGTGCAGAGGCCCTGGCACCTGTGTTTTTGTCTTCTGCAGACCCCACGCAGGGGCACCCAGGGTGCTCGTGGGCCCCCATCCCTCCCTTGCACCACCCTGCCTCCGAGAGAGATTAGTCCACCCATGTGGCCTGCCCCTCTGGAGACTGCTTATCTGCCCTTAGCAACAGAGGGAGGCTCAGACCGTCACCATGGAAACTGCAGTTGAGTGGAGAACGGGGTGCTGGGGCAGGGCCCAGAGAGCCCCGCAAACTGGGATTTTCCAGCTTTCCGAGGCCCTCAGGAAGCCTGAGCTGACACACAGTAGGTCTTCCCTAAATAGTTACTGACAGAATGACGGAGCCTCAAGGCAGCCTCGCCCCACTGCTCTAGCCGCCTGTGCTGGGCAGACTCTCCGTTCCTTCCCTTTCCATTGCGGTGAAGTTCAGAGCCCTAACGGGTGAGTGTTGACATTTCCCAAGCCCTGGCTCTGAGCTCAGGGCTTCCGAGCGACTGGATGTTTGTGACCCCCTCTGTTCCTGTGTGGCAGCCCTGAGCCCGGGGGGGTCGTATTTGGAGGGGAGACCTGTTGCGGGGGGGAGGTGATT
>NC_043715.1:57854367-57873561 GCF_006229205.1 Suricata suricatta
TCTCTCTCTCTCTTTTAATTTTTAAACTTGAATTATAACATAAACACGTCGCAGAGCATGAGCTAGCCTGGCACTCGCATAACTTACCACGCTGACCATTGCTAAGACAAACACGTACCTGCAGAACGTCACACGATCAAGAGTCACACGAGGATTTTTGTCAAAAGCCCACCAGTGCCTAAAACCACACGAATGTCCTTTGTTTTATTCTAAAATACCTCCTCCCCCCCCTCAATTTTAACATCTTTGCCATAACTTCCTAGATGGTAATTTTCCTTTACGATGGTGCCTAAAATAATTTATAGTTTAAAACCGCATGGCCTCCAACAAATCAACAACTCCACCACACAACAAGGGGATCTGCTTTCGCCGGTCTCTGCTGACGGCAGACCGGGGTTGAGCGTTCTCCGGGGGACAGGACCGAGCACAGAGGTTCAGGAGGAGAGCCCTCCTCCAAGGGGTAAAACATCGGGCAATTTCCTCTTGCGGAGTAACGGCGTTTAAAAAGCACATAGAATTTTAAAAGAACAGTTTGCCTGGAGGCTCCCTCAGTCACGGCAAGGAGATAATTCCGTAATAAATGAATACAGAAAGAGTTTCTGAAAAAAGAGGAAAGATTTTTTTTTTAAATCACAGAAACCTTTTTTTTAAGTATAAAAATATTTCTTTACATTTCCCCACCTATGGCAATTCATATGCTCTGTAAAGAGCTCATTAAAACAAACAAACAAAAAACCCCAAGGAATCTCGGCTATGAATTGAATGCGAGTCATTTAGGAAAAAAAATCTGTTCCGAAGCGTCTTGCACATTCGCAGTAGAAATTATCATTACATTTAGATAAACACAAAATATGAAACGCAGCCCTTCCAACACACGGAGACTGGTGTTATATATTACCCAAAATAGGAAGTGTCATAGCACTCCTCTTTCTCAAACCCCAGACAATCTGAGCAAGAACTTTCAGCTTCAGAATAACGCAGGACCTGTATCCCGTTCCTGAACTGTCAGAGAGCTGCAGAAGACCTTTTTTTTTTTTTTAAATAAACGCAGTGCAATGTTTCAAAGTTTACATTTTAAGGTTTGCAGTTTATTATTGTAGACCCTGACATGTCACAGCTGGAAGCACTCAGGAAGAATCGTGTTTGCTTGTTTTCAGTTGGACGCGTTAAGATTCGCGAGGCCGGATGGATGCGGTGAATGAGTGTGGAGGTTGCTTTGCCTCAAGATGTGCCTCGATGAGCAATTCTTAAAGATTCGGGAAAAAACGTTTCTTTAACAAGTGAGGCCCGTTATTTTTTTTTTCTGCCTAAAAATGCCACACCCTCTCTTTATAGACGAGTCTCCTACAGACCACAAGCCCCTGACGAGGCTCAGGGCCTCCTATGCGGAAACGTGCAGCTAGATGTGTCCCCATGGCCCTGCGCTCAAGTGTTGACCTCCAGGAGCCCCCGCCCCCCAGGAGGTTTCCTGCCCGAAGAGCAGAAAGTGGACCCTCTCCCCGCACCCCCGTGAGAGTGCACTGCAGGGAGGGAGAGAGGAGGGGCTGGCCTGAGTCTTGCGGCTTTGACACACCCCTGAACTTCCCCTTCAGGGAGCCCCCAGGACCGCCGTGTCTCTGAGTGCTCCGGGAAGCCCTCCACTCCATTCACTCCTTCATTCTTCACTCATTCGTTCAATGACTGTCGCTACGTTAAGCCCCAGAAATACAGCGGGGACAAGGCAGGGAAAAGTCCCCACTTTCACGGTGTTTACACTCCAGCAGCCGGAAGGCGATCCGCAGAGAAGCAAGGAGAAGGGTAATTTCTAACAGTTCACGCCACGGAGAGGTGACATTGTCTAGAGAGGCGACTTTAAGCTAAGAGGGTTGGAGGAGGTGCAGGGCCTCCAGCTGACATTCTGGAATTCCAGTGGAAACTCCAGACGAGGGAGGCAGGGAGGGAAATCGCAGGGGCCACGTTCTCAGGGTCAGCGAGAAGCCAGTGCCCGCGGGGAGCCAGGTTCGCTGGGGAGTGTGGCGGGATGGGCTGGAGAGATCGCCGGAACAGAGCGGGCACCCTGAACACGTATCAGATGCGTGAATTTAAAAAAAAGAAAATTTTTTTTTTTTTGACAAAGATCTCGGCCATCAGACAGGTACAAGGGCTGTATGGATTCGCTAGGGCTGCCCGAGCACGTCACTGCGGCCCGGGGCTCGCACAAGAGGAAGCGTTCTCCCCGGGCCCAGGAGTCTGGCAGTGCCGGCGCTGCATCAGGTGCCGCCCAGGCTGGTTTCTCCGAGGCCCCTCTGGACACCGTCTTCCCTGCGTGTGGGTCCGCGTCCCCGTCGCCTCTTCTGGACTCGTTCCCACCCATATGACCCTGTCTCAACGTACTCCCCTCTTTAAACGTCCCATCTGCTAATCCAGCCTCTTTCTGGTGTGCTGGGGGCGGGTGGACACAATTCAGCCCATAACCGGGGTGGAGCTGACCGGCCCTTATGGTCACAGGGTTGTTCAGACCTGGAGGGGGTCCTGGAGGGAGTCCTGGAGGGGGTCCAGCCGTGTGTGTGTGGGGAGGATGGGCAGAGCTGGGGCCCCGGGCCCTGGGAGAGGAGTGTCCTTTCTGACCTCCGCCTTCTGCAGGTCTCTGCTCAAGGGGGTGCTTCTGGGGCCCCCCAGCGGGGAGGGGGCACCCCGCCGAGGCCTCCATCTCTGGGCCTCTCCCCAGGCCCTGCCTCGGCTCTGGCCTCTGCCCAGGAGCTCCCGCCCAGATGGACGCTAGCGGAGGGGGGGCTCAGGCTGTCGCCATGGAAACCACAGCAGGATGAGGAAGGAGGGGATCTGGGAATGCTGAGGGAGCTCAAGACTGGACTTTTCCAGAATCGGGGTTTAAGCCCCAGCCGGGCACCAGAGGGCCGGTAATCGATGCCCTTGAACGAGGACATGCACCCCCCCCCCCAGGGGCCTCCCGCCCAGAGTGCCCCTGAGCTGAGGTGGCAGACCGCCCAGTGGGGCCCCGGGGGCCCAGACGCGGTGACATGGGGTCCACACGTCCTCTCTGCTCCTGCACGTGTCCTGGCCGAACCACTAGAACGTCTCAGAACTGAGCAGTGTCAAGCTTGACCGGGCGCCAGGCAGCTGTTTAAGAGGGTGTGGATGCTTCTTGCAGCAGCAGGGGCAGCGCCTTCTGGGAGGCTGGAGGGGAAGCTTCTGGAAGCTTGGGCGGGGGCCGTGGACGAGCTGGGAGAACACGGAACACGGGCCGCCTCTAGGGAACCAGACTGCGGCAAACCGCACACGTGTGCACATAATAGTAACAACAACCACGACAACAGCAGTAACAGCGGGGCAGGAGGAGGGAGCCTGGAGGGGAGATGCGTGTTTTCGGCTGTGACGGTGGCGATGGCTTCGCGTGTGCCCACCCCCAAGCCCCCCAAACCCACCAGGCTGCACGCGTTACACTTGTGCAGATTGTCACGAGGCAGGAAGAGGAGGGGGAATGAAACGGTGACAGGCAGGGCCGTGGCATGCCTTCCACACGAGCTGGCCTCCCCCACCCTCCTCCAGTGCGGGATGCGGTCCCGTCCTGGGTGTGCAAGGCCGAGGTCAGCCTGTGACCACGTCGTGTCGGAAAGCACTCAGGACAGGAGTGTGCCCATCCACGCATGCTTCCGGAGGCCCTGCCCAAACCTCAAGACCGCCCTTCCTTCCCCTCCTGCGGCCCCTCCGTTCCATCCCGGACCCTCCCCGGCTGCGCAGCCCCCTGCGTGTAGGACTGGGGACCGGACCTCCCCGGCACTAAGGCCCCTCTCGGTCGGCAGGTGGCCCCCAGCTGGCCCAAGCTGGGCCTCTGGTTACTAGGAGCTGCTCGGCATGGACTGAGGTCCTAGGGCAGCAAACATCCTCCTCTGGGACCTGAGATCGGTGCGACGGGGACGGTGTGTAAGACCCCCGCGCAGGGCCACCCGCGGAACTCAGGCAGAGCCGCGGAGACCTGCGGTCAGCCTGTGCTGACTGGTAACTCTTCAGGAGCTTTTCGAGATGATTAAGCACAGTCTTCAGGAAGCATTAAATCACATACTCTTAAAATGGAATAAATCACACCAAAAACAAGGGCAAGACTCCACATGCGTCCTTCCCGGATGATGGTGCCAGTGTCCAAGTTTTGCTGCTGACGTGGACCCGTGCGGTGGGGACACGACATGATCCACACCCAGCTGTCCTACAGGACCCCTCTCTCTACTTGCTCGCGCTGGAGCCCAGAGCCAGCCTTAGCTCAGAAACGGTGGGCCTCTGGGGTACAGCAAGCACCCTACTTGTCAAACCCGTGCTAGGTGGTCAGCCACCTTGACTCAAATGTTGGGGCTCCCAGTCTCCACCCACGGTCTCCCCGCTGGTCCCCAAGCAGGCTGGACCAGCCTCAGGGCTTTCCAGTGACTTGCTCCCTTCCTCCCTCCAGTCCGGTTCAAATATCACCACCTCCAAGAAGCCCTCCTTGACCACCCTTTCTCACATGTCACTCTCTGTACCTTTCGAACCTGACTTACTGTCCCTCCAAGCACTGACCGCCACCTGACATCTCAACTTTATGTTCAATGTATGACCCCCCGCAACTAGAATATGGGCTCTGGGGAACCAGGGCTTGGACCCCTTGCTCTCCCTGTGACCACCACCCTCTGGGTGCCCTCTGCAATGTTGTTGGAAGACGCAGATGGTGAATGAGCCTCCTGTCCCAGCGTCTCTGAGCCCCAGGGAGCCAGCCATGCATCTCCTCGGTGCTCATCATTTTACCCCCCCGACTCCCCCTTGTTGGGGGGCAGGGGAAGGGGGAAG
The DNA here is from genome assembly GCF_006229205.1 of Suricata suricatta. Classification (NCBI taxonomy): domain Eukaryota; kingdom Metazoa; phylum Chordata; class Mammalia; order Carnivora; family Herpestidae; genus Suricata; species Suricata suricatta. The sequence continues at coordinate 57,859,180 of NC_043715.1, forward strand.
CTCGTTCAGTATTTCTGATCAGTCGATATTCTGGGAACACAAAATGCTGGTGTTTAGATCAGCAGGAATTCTGCCCACGACCACAGGGCCATGACGCCAGCCCTCCCCTTCTGGGATGGTGACTGGTGACGCATTTCACTCCGGCTTCTGATGCAGACTCTGCAGGCACTCAGCAGGCCCTCCCCGCCCCTCCCCTCCTGCGCCAGTGGTCGGCCTGTTGCCATGGAAACTGCAGCCTGTGTGGGAAGCGAGGGGGTGGGAGAGACGCAGAGAGGGCTGCGGAGGGGGAAACTTCCAGGCTCTGCCTTGAGACTGTGGGTCGGGGCCAGCGCTCTGTCTGTTCCCACCACCCTTCAGACCTCCTCCTACTTTGGCCACCCAGAGTTCTGGATCCTTCCCTCCCCTCACTCCCATGGCAGCACTCTCTACCCCATGCCCCCACCCTCTTGTTCACACTCCTTGGGCATAAGGTGCCCACCCTGGATGAGTCCACTGCCCATTCCACCAGCCCCCCTAGGGTCCCCCCCCATTTTTCTTTATTGTGGGAAAACACAATAAACACTTGGTGGTCATTTTTAAGCGTACAGCTTAGCGGTCCTAAAGACATCCACACTGCTGGGCAGCGGGCCACCATCCATCCCGGCAGAACTGAACCTCTGTCCTCAGTAGACCCTGTCCCCCCTCCCCTCCCCTGGCGCCCACCCTCTGCTCTCTGTCTCCCTGAATTTGACTCCTCCAGGGACCTCAGAGAGGTAGACTCACACAGTGTGCGTCCTTCTGTGCCTGCCGTGTCTCACTGAGCTAACGTCCTCAAGGTCATTCACACTGTGGCCTGTGTCGGAGTGGCCTTCCTTTTTGGGCTGAATAATATTCCATCGTGTGTATAGACCACATTTTGTTATCAGTGGACATTTAGGTTGCTTCCGCTTTTTCAGTACATGCTGCTGTGGACGTGGATGTGGACGTGCAAATATCATTTTGGGACCCTGCTTTCAGTGCTTTGGGGCATCTACCCAGAAGTGATATTGCTGGGTCATATGATAATTCTATTTACAGCTTTTTGAGCAGCGTTTTCCCAGCGGCTATGCCCCCAGCTCCCCAGCTTCAGCCACCGTAAACATTGGGGATGGATTTCTAGTGGTACCTGTGACACCTCATGAGGCGTCTCCACCGTGTGCCTGGCGCACTGTCCCCCAGTCCCCAGCGCCAGATGCATTCAGTCATCATAGAGATAACGCATTCACTCAGCTCAGGAAACGATGTTACAGCACTTACTCCATGCCGTTCAGCCCTCTCAATTCTCACTTCCTCAAAGCGCACTGGAGGCATGTTCTAACACTACCCCAGTTTTACACATAAGGACATTTGGGGGGGGGGCGGGACACAGAAGTCAGTAAGTTGTGGAGAGTCATACAGCTAGTAGGTGACAAATGTCAGATTCGTATGTCAGCCTGGACCCTTCAACTCAGGCTTTGCTGCCGCTTGGCACATGTCCAAGTGGGGGTAGGGAGACTTAAAACCAGGGACAGCACATAGTAGGCCCTTCATAAATGCTAGAGCAGAATGAAAAGCCTCATTAGGCGCCTACTGACAGCCTGCCCACATCCTGTCTTGATTCTCTGCTGTCACTCCTCTCCCCTGTTACTGCCCTTCTGCTGCTCCTTGCGGAGGACAAAGTACATCTGCCCCCGGGCCTTTGCACTGCTGTTCCTCCTGGGGAAAAAAAGCTAAAAACAAGATGAAAGAGGCCAGCCAGATGTCCAAGGCTGGACACCCCCCTGCGTACTTTTGGCTTCTGTAATCTTGTTGGCCTCCTGTGTCCACCGACTGCCTGGACAGCACCACTGCCAGCCCCCTCCCCTGTTCCTTGTGTCTCTCTACCCCCTGCCATGCGGGCCATAAAAGGAGGCCGGTGCCAAGGGTCGGGGCTCAGATGTTGGAGGTGAGTCTGCTGGGCCTGCACCGTCGTGCAGTAAACCGTTTCCTGATTCCCGAGTGCACGTGTCTCTTCCTGGGCGCCTGGATTTGCTGTGACGCCCCTTCCTGGAAAACAGTCTCTGAACATCCCCCCGCGGCCGGCCAGCTGTGTCCAGTCCAGATGTGTCCTAAGCTCCCCGAGCCCCGACTTTAGTCCTTAGTCGAGGAGAATAACAACACCCCGAGCGACGCTGCGGGGACCCCCTGAGACCTGCCTGGAAAACCCTCAGAAGCGGGTAATCCTGGGTTACGGCGCTGCTCGGAAAAACAAGTCTAGCCGCCATCTGACTTCACCGGCAGGGTTCTTCTGACACACAGAGATGAAGGTATTTCTCTACTCGTACAGAGATGAAGGACCTTACACTTTTCTGCCCCGGAAGGGGCGCGAATGCTCTGTGTTCTGATAAGTCTCGCGGTGGAGATTTCTCAGCAGCGTCCTGTGGGGGTGCAGGCGTGAAGTCAGCGTCTGTGAAGGGCCTGCCGCGTGCTGGGCCCTGATCCCACCGCCCTCGCCCCTGGGAGCCTGCGCAGGGGAAGGAAGAGACGCCTCCCTCCCTCCCTCAGCCCTGGTCGTCAGCCTTACAGATGACAAAATACGCAAACGGGCACCTGCTTTTCTGAGACCTCATCTCCCCTGCGGCCGCACCTGCTGCCAGCACACAGCCCTTGTCCCGGCAGGTCCCCAGGGCCACGCCCCACCTGCTCCCTGCCGTGACCTTCGAGCACACGACGCCCCGAAGCACCGCCCAGGAGAGGCCCCGTGTGACCGCCTGCTGGCTCGGATGGCCAGTAGTGCAGACCCCAAACTCCCACCCCAACCTGGTCTACTACCACGTGCCCCGCACGTGTGACACGTGGGGGAAGCCGGGAGGAGCCGCTCAGACCTGTCAGAATCTGGGGACTCCACACCAGGAACCCGAGACGGAAAGCTGGGACTCGAGCCCACGCCTGCACGTGGTGTTCAGAGCACTGACCAGGGGAGGGGGGAGGGGTAATGGGGCCAGAGGGGGCGGTGACCTGACTGGGACTGTCCGTCAGCAGGTGACACACAAACCCTGACACAGGGAGACAGCGGAACGCTATCCCCGTGGGAAGGAGTCTGGTTCCGATGCAGGGCGAGTGGGAACGTTAGGCTGCGTGAACGGGCCAGGCGCCGACGACCCGAGTCGGCTCACTGGGCTTTCCCGCGGTGTCCGGAGCGGGCGGGTCCGCGGAGACCGCCAGCGGAGCGGTGGTTCCCGGGAGTCGGGGACGCAGGGAGCCCTCGCTTCTGCTGGGCCGATGCAGAATTTGACAATGGACGGCAGCGGGGCGCCTGGTGCCTCAGTGGGTTGAGCGTCCAACTCTTGGTTCCGGCTCGGGTGATGGTCTCACAGTTGGTGAGCTCGAGCCAGGGGCGGGGCTCTGTGCTGTCAGCACGGAGCCCACTTGGGATCTCTCTCTCTCTCTCTCTGCACTCCTGCGCTCCCTCTCTATCTCTCTCAAAAGAGAAGTAAATAAACATTTAAAAATTACAAAAAAAAAGAAAAAAGAAAAAAGAAAGAAAATGGACACTAGTGATGGTTGCACAATGCCCCCTGAATGCCTTTCAGCTGCTACATTGTACACTTAACGGGGCGCCTGGGTGGCTCAGTCAGTTAAGCCTTGGCTTCAGCTCAGGTCATGATCTCATGGTCTCTGGGTTCGAGCCCCGCGTTGGGCTCTGTGCTGACAGCTCAGGGCCTGGAGCTGCTTCAGATTCTGTGTCTCCCTCTCTCTCTGCCCCTCCCCTGCTCATGCAGTCTCTCTCTTTTTCTCAAAAAATAAATATTTAAAAATATTTTTTAAGTTTTATAAAAGAGAATATTATTTAAATACGTTTCCAAGCCTATACATGAATGCCTAACCAGCAGCTCTATTTATAATACCCCGAAAAACAGCCCAGATGCCCTGTAACCAGTATATCGGTTGATAAACCTCAGTGCATCACTGACTACTACTTGGCAATAAAAAAAACCAGAGCAGGCTATCAGGAGAGTGTCCAGGGCGTTCTGCTGAGTGAACAAAGCCAGACTGGAAAGGTTATACGCTGATTCCGTTTATATCACTTCTCGAAAAGACAAAACTATGGTGACAGAGAACAGAATGGTGGCTCTGAGGGGTTGAGGTCGGGGACGTGAAACTGAAAACAGGTACCATGAGGGTGTTCTTTTTAAAAGAAATTTTTTTATGTTTATTATTTAGTTTTGAGAGACAGAGAGAGACAGCATGAGCAGGGGAGGGTCAGAGAGAGAGGGAGACACAGACTCTGAAGCAGGCTCCAGGCTCTGAGCTGTCAGCACAGAGCCCGACGCGGGGCTTGAACCCACGAGCCATGAGATCATGGCCGGAGTCGACGCCTAACCGACTGAGCCCCCCAGGAGCCCCCATGGGAGTGTTCTTTAGAGAGAGGAAACTGTCCCACGTCCTGGTTGTGCTCCCGGCCACCTGAGTCCCTGGCTGGGTCAAAACTCAGAACTGCACTCTCAAGAGAGGTACTTCGTACTTACTGTACTTTAATTTCAAAAATAAGAGTCTGAGAGTCTCGGGGACCCTCGGTGCCCCCACGGCTGAGAGGACAGGGTGGCCGTGCGGGGCCGCTGTGCAGCTGAATGCCCCAGCGGGCACAGACTCACAGGCTCTGTGCCCCCACTTCAGAGCCAGTCAAAAATAAACCAAGAAACCCACAGGAGATCCGCGAGTTCCCTTCTGCTCTTGAACTAAATCTCCCCGCAGAGCTAGGCCTTGACTCATCCGGCGGCCACAGCCTCCCCCAGCTTCACCTCCTGCCCCAGTGCCCTGCTTCCTTTGATTCTTGAACCGGCAGGCTTGCTCCTGCCCCAGGCCCTTTGCACTCCCTGCTTCCTCTGCCCACAACTGTCTTCCACCAAGATTCTCCGCTGATTCAGAGCTTCTGGGGCTGGAACCTTCCGCGTGTCAGGCGGTGTGCATTTACGGGTCCCCAGAGCCGAAGAGCCAAGCAGCTGCAGCGGGAGTCCCCTCATGGAGGGAGGGGCACCTTGGAGTACACATGCTATGCCCAGATGCGCCTGTCCGGCGGGACACCAGGACAGACAGCCGCGCAGACGTGGCGCAGAGACGGGCTCCTCCAGAGCTCTGGCCGGGGCTCGGAGGCGTGTCTGCAGTGGGGCCTCTGGCTGGCGTCCAGTGTGTGGCCGGAGGTCAGGGGGCCACGGTCAAAGTTCACGTCTGCTTCCCCTCAGGCACAAGAATGGCCCCCCTTCTGGGTCTTCTTGACCATTTATTTCCACTGCTGGCTCCGTCCCCGCTCCTCTGGCACCCCCGAGCCCCAGCCTGCACCACGTCCTGCCTGGCCGCGGGTGCCAGCCTCGGAGGGCTGCCTCCCCCACTCCCCTAGCACCCCTTTTTCCCCTGAGAGCAAGTACATTCCCACAGTAAACACCCTCCTCCTGCAGGGCCCGCATGAGGCCCCACCTGCTGGCCTGGCGGCTCTGACCACCAGAGGGCAGAGGGCAGCAAGGGGTGGGGGCGGGGAGCAGTGGCCCAGATCCTGTCCCACCCGGGAGGTGATGCCCCAGCCATGCTCCCTGCACTGCTGGACTCCACTTCCAAACCGAAACTGGGAGACAAAATGAAGATTCTCATGATGGTGACCTCAGAGCATTAACCCCCCAGCACAGGGCCTCCCTTGGGAGGCCCCTGGTCACCCCGTTCTCAGCCCCCTGCCATCCCCTTCCTCCCACACTCTGTCCAGGCGCCTCTTGCCTTCCTGCGTTCTGGCAAAGGTGATGCTTGTTTTGCTTTGCACCTGCTGTTCCCTCTGCAGGGAACAGCCTCACTGGGGTCTTCACTGAGCGTTCCGCTGCACGCACCCCACGCCTGGGTGCTAGGTCCCGGCAGGGGCCCAGGTGAGATTGAGAAGTAATGTAGTTGGGGCGCCTGGGGGGCTCCGTCAGTTAAGTGTCTGACTCTTGATTCGGCCCAGGTCACGATCTCATGGTTCATGAGTCCGAGCCCCGCATCTGGCTCTGTGCTGACAGCACGCAGCCTGCCGGAGATTCTGTCTCCCTCTCTCTCTCTCTACCCCTCCCCTGCTCCTGCTCTCTTTCTGGCTCTCTCTCTCCCTCTCTCTCTGCCCCTCCCCTGCTCCTGCTCTCTCACTCTGAAAATAAATAAATAAACTGAAGAAGAGAATTTATGTTTAAAAAAGAAAGAGAGTAATGGAAGTGAAATTTGTACCATCCTCCTTTTGTGCGCTCTGGCCACGTTTCCTGACCCAGGGTGGTCTGCCCCCACCGGGAGACCCGGGCGACATCTGGGGGTATTTCCTGTTGTCACAACTGGGGAGGGAGGCTGGGCTCCCAACAGCGAGCAAGGGGGACGCCAGGGACGCCACAGGGCCCTGGGGGGCCCTGTTCCCCACCCCCAGCAGAGAAGGGTCCGGTTTGACGTGTCCGAGGGGCTCACGACCCTGGGGAAACCCCCGGGGTGGGGGGTGGGGGGTCGGGAGCAAGGCCTTTGAGCCTGGGTGTTCCTAGTGCCTCTTCTGGGGCACCTCAGGGAGCTCCGGGCGCCTCGGGGGCTCCATCGGCTCAGTGTTCGGCCTCTGCTCAGGTCATGATCTCACGGTCGGTGGGTTTGAGCCCCGCGTCGGACTCTGTGCCGACAGCTCAGAGCCTGGAGCTGCTTGGGATTCTGTGTCTCCCTCTCTCTCTCTGCCCCTCCCCTGCTCATGTTCTTTCTGTCTCTCAAAACTAAACGTTTAAAAAATAAAAACTTTTTAAATTAGTGAATTAATCAAAAGATAATAATATGTATGTTCCAGGCGGGCACGAGGGCAGGGAGGGACCTGCCTAAGTCAAGGCTGACGGTGAGCCTTTCTCAAGGGCTGTCTGACGGTGCGATCACCCAGCAAAATCCCCTGAGACCCCCCCATGTTCCTGTAACAAAGAGAAGATTCTGTTTTAAGGGTGGTGGGGGCTACAGAACTTGCTCTGGGCGGGGGACAAGGGGGAGGCCACATTTTGCAAGTGGGGAGTTAAGAACCTATCTTGATATTTCATTTCCGTTACCTTCCCGACTCGTGCCGCCGGGTTATGAAAAGGCAAACGGATGATTTTGTCACTGTGTGTGTATCTGTGAAAGATGAACTATCCCCATTGTTTTATATCTTCATGGAAGGGTGGGGATATTTTTTCAGGAAAGCATAGCAAAGAACATTTCGGGATCACTGATTGCGTGCTGGCCATTCTCATCTGCAAGCATCAGGATTCCAAGCCGTTGCATTAAAAACAAAAGGGCAGATCTTCAGCCTTGGAAAAATCTGGGAGTCGTTGCAGCCAGTGGTACCCATGGAAACAATCGGAAAAACGATCGTAATGGATTCGGACACCTTTCTTTCTTCCTTTTTCAACCACCTTCTGGTGAAAGGCATCTCTGGCACAGAGAGTCTTGTGCCGTCTCTGAGAAACCCAGCTTATTTTCCTGTCGGTGAAAAAACAGTGGGTACGCTGGGCGGTCTGGGGTCCCCAACAGGCATTCATGGTGAATTTGGGGAGCATTTCGTGTCACAGTGGGTCAAGGTCCCCTGTGCACACGCTTGACCTGGGGCAATGTCGTACTCTGGAAGGGATTTCAGCCCAAAAATTCTTCCTTATTTGGAAGCTCTGTGATCCGGATCATCTGTGTCTCACTGAAATCCACCAGTGAGGGCTGTTTCCATGGCAACCCTGGGCCGGCTCAGGTACATCTCTCTCCAGGTGACCTGCGTGGCCCCCGGAGCATCTTCCCTCTTGGGATCCTGCACGCACACAGCAGTCCTTAGGCCGCGCCCCTGCCTCCCTCCTTGGACCCTGCCTTCAGCCCACGTGTCTCGCTAGCCAACAAAATGGACAATTTTCTCTTGCTTCTGATGGGGCCCCTTGTCTCAGGAGATAAGCATTTGTGGGACGTCTCTGGACTAGGAAGGAATCCCATTGCAGCTACCTCTTAACAAAAGCAGGCTTGTCAGTTGCAATAACTCATGGCCCCCACTCGGCCCCGCCGCCCTGGACTTTCCACTGTCTTCGCTGGGACTGGGCTCCAGGTGGAGCCGCAAGGCGCCCGGGGGGCTGTCACGTGTGCGTTCAGAAAGCTGTGGGTCTTCCCTCGTGGGCTGGCCGTCCTGGCTCCCGTCTCCCTCTCGAGTGCTGCCATCCGGGCTTCCGCTGTCCCCTTCACCGCAACGTGCGCGCCTGGAGACAGCCCTCTGGGTCCCTTTCGGTTAATTTTCATCACAAAACTACTTTGAGCAAGTACAACGTTCATTTGAAAATGTTCATGTAAAAGTCAAACAATACTGCCTTGTGCGTGTGTGACATAAAGAAGTGGGGGCGCAGATCCTCTACTGTGGCAGAATGGAAGCACTATTTTAGAGACTTTCAATATTTCCCCTAGAGAGCACCCTTTCCGAATCCCTCGGGCAGCAGAGGCGGCTAAAGCCCCGGGAGACCCTTGGAGTCAGGACGTCCCTGGCTCCGGTCGCCTCCCGCTCCCTGTCCGTGCTGCTCCTTCCCTTCGCCTCGTTTCCAGACTTCGGTTGCAGCCCTCAGTGTCTGAACGCGTATGTTCGTTGGCTTGCGTGGTGTCCTGACTGGCCTCCCACCGGTCCGGTGACAGCATCCGCCGGGCACTGAGACCCTTGCGCGTCTGGTTCACGTCTGCCTTTCCAGGACCCTAACGATGCTGATCTTTCCTGACGCTACTTCTAGGAGAGATCTCGACTACGTGCCAAACACTGTAACAGAGGAGGTGATTTTCTGTGGCTTTTCCAGAACCAGAAGGCAATGGAAACCACTCTGTTTCTAGTGCGGGGAAGCTGCTTGCGTCAGTCCTGATGCGGTCACACGGGGGGAGACCCCGCGGCGGCGCACAGAGGATGCGGGTGCTCGTGACCTCCGGGGGGAGCGCGGCCCGGGATGCTCTGTCACAGGAAGAGGGCACGTGCCAAATTGCACGGACTCTCATTTTGTATATTGTGCAAATATGGGAATATCATCATGCATGGCAACATGTGCGTCATAATTTTGCATAAATATACGTAAAACTTGGCTCTGGGGTGAGACCTAAGAAGGTGGTCTCTGGGAATTGCCACCGGAGAGGCAGAGGGAGAAGAGAGGTTTCTTTTTGTTTCTGTTTAGGCTTTTTGTGATGTCCTTCAAAATGGATTGTCAGGGGCGCCTGGGTGGCTCAGTCGGTTAAGCCTCCGACTTCGGCTCAGGTCAGATCTCACTTTTGTGGGTTCGAGCCCCGCGTCAGGCTCTGTGCTGACAGCTAGCTCAGAGCCTGGAGCCTGCTTCTGGTTCTGTGTCTCCTTCTCTCTCTGCCCCTCCCCCTCTCATGCTCTGTCTCTCTCTGTATCAAAAATAAATAAAAACATTTAAAAAAATAAAAAAAAAAACCCAAAATGGATTGTCAGTAGCGGGCACAACTGATGACTTCTGTTTTATGAGCTGGGCCAGAGGTTGACATTTGTGCGATGTGGCAGGACAGTTTCCCAAGCGATTACAACAGGGCCAGGGGGAAAAAATCAATAAATGTGGCGCCTGGGTGACTCAGTCGGTTGCGCAGCCGACTTCGGCTCAGGTCATGATCTCGTGGTTCGAGCCCCAGGTGGGGCTCTATGCTGACAGCTCAGAGCCTGGAGCCTGCTTCAGATTCTGTTATCTCCCTCTCTGTCCCTCCCCTGCTCGTGCTCTGTCTCTTTCTCTCTCTCTCTCAGAACTAAATAAACATTAAAAACAATTTCTAAAAAAGATCAATAAATATGATAAGATTATTTAAAGTTTCAAGTTATGGAAAAAACGTAAACAATTTAGACAGTGATCATCAAAAAAACAATTAGAAAGTGAAATTTTAAAAACACTGCTTACATTACTATCCCCAAACATGCAACTCCGAGTGTAAATCCAACACAAGGTATTAAGAGGCCTGCTCTGAAACACCTTGAAACCCTGCAGGGAGAAATTAAATGAGATGGAAGTAAACAGAGATGTAAGGTATTCGTAGACTTGATAATGTTACCACGGTCATTCTCCTGAAGTTGTTGTCATAGTCCCGGTGCCATTTTTTTGTAGGAATGGACACATTGATTCTAAGAGTGGTATGGAATTACAAGGGATCTAAAATTGGCCCCCCAAAAAATCTTTAGAAAAACAATAAAGAACAAAGTAGGGGGCTTACACTGGCTGCTCTCCAGACAAGATACAAACCTGCAGGAACAGTCATCGAAATGGCGTGGTGTCGCATATGGGGAAACACAGACCAGTGGGGCAGAGTGGAGAGGTCAACGGGTTTTGAGGACGGCCCTCAGAAAACTCAGCAGGAACAGTCTTCCCGAGCAACGGTGCCGGGCCCAGGACGCCCGGTGTCTCAGCACGAAGGAAGCCTTCCGGAGGACGCGCCAGACGACTGTCTTGGCAACACTGGGGCGGGCACACGTGTCTGAGACGCAGAGCGGAAGAGCTAATCGGTAAAGAGGCTACTGAGCCGGACGCACCGGAGTGCACGTGTCCGCATCGGAAGGCGCCGTCGGGAGACTCGGCAGGTGAGCCCCTCCGCGTCCCTGCAGCTTCCGGGGACGCTCACGAGCGCAGAGGCCACAGGCAGCCGTCGATCGATATGTGTGTGACAGACGGGATGAAGGAGTAAATCGGCGAGGAGGAGGGGACGACCGTCCAGCCTCCGCCCGCCCGCGGCCGCCCCCTCTCCGGCTGGGCCTTCTGTGTGGCGCTGGTCCCAGACAGGACTCCGCGCGCATGAAACACAAGCCGAAGCCAGCGACCGGAGACCCAAGTCAGTGACGCTTCTCTGGCCCCCATCAGGCCACTTCGGGGTCCCTTTGTCCGGCGCCCGCATCCCTCCAGAGCTCTCCGCGGTGGGTGATGGGAGCAGACTCAGGTGGTTGCCATGGAAACCGAAGTCCCAGGGAGCTGAAGTGTAAAAGCTACGTCTGAAATAGGAGATGTGACGATGCTGTTACTTGCTGCACAAAATACAAAGACACACACCCACTCTCTCTATCTCTCCCTCTCTTTCTCTGGAATGGCAAACAGACACATTGTTAGTGGGGATGAGTGGGAAGGGGGTAGAAGGAGAAGCGAGCAGGTGTGGGAGGTAGATTTGTTCCAACCCCCTCTCTCCTGGTAGCGGGCAGATGCACCACTTTCCTGAACACTGAAAATGACACGGGAATATCCAGGAAAGTTTAGCTACTGACGTAAAACCCAGTTAGAGCTGGGTTTCCAGCTTCAGCGACATTACTTCCGAATGAATCAGAGGCAGACGCTATGGTTCTTAAAATAATGAACCAACCAAAAAATAAATAAAAACAAAAATGAAGTTTTCATTCTTGGGACGCCTGGGCGGCTCAGTCAGTTAAGCGGCCGACTTCAGCTCAGGTCATGATCTCACAGTTGGTGGGTTTGAGCCCCACATTAGGCTCCGTGCTGACAGCTCAGAGCCTGGAGCCTGCTTCAGATTCTGTGTCTCCCGTACTCTCTGTCCATCTCTGGCTTGTACATGTGTGCGTGCACACGCACACATGCGTGCGCTCTCTCTCTCTCTGAAAAAAAGTAAACGTTTAAAAAAAACACAAAGTTTTAATTGTTGGAAAAAATAAACCATAAATATCAACATACCCAAAATATACATTGTAAGTCATATTAGAACCAATTAATTTCCTTAATATATAAAGAACTCTAAGAAATCAGTAAAGTAAATATCTCTGAGAGGGAAAAAAAAAAAACTATGTCATTCACCAAGTGAATCCTAAGAGAAATGCAAACACAGTGGAAAGCCCAGAAAAATTTTTGTGTGTCCCCACCTCCAAATCCATATGTTGAAACTCTAAACCCCAATATGATGGTTTTTGGAGGTGGGAACTTTGGGAGGAAATTAGGTTTAGAAGACGTCATTGGGATCGGGTCGCCGTGATGGGATTAGCGATGACAGAGAGCAAGCTTTCCTCTCTCTCTCTCTCCACCTTGTGAGGACACACCAGACAGGCAGCCGTCCGCAAACCACAAAGAATCTGCCGGCACCTCCGTGTCAGGGTTCCAGCCTCCAAAACCAAGAGAGCCGCATGTCTGATGTTTGAGCTGCCCAGCATGCGGTCTCTGGTTACAGCAGCCCAAACTGGAGGGTCAGGGAAACGGGGTGCTCACCTACTTCCATGGAAGGTCCACTGGGGCAGCCCCGCCCCACCGAGGAACCGGCTTTGTGCCATGTGACCCAGCACTTTCTCCTCAGGAAAGAGCCATCTATGTCTGTCTATGTGCACATAGATGTTCGCTATGTCTCTGGTAAAATAGGAAGGAACTCTGTGCTGGGCAGAACAACCACCCGTCGATGGCCACATCCTAGTCTCTGAAGCCCGGGACTGCGGTGCCCATCAGGGGAGATGGGATTCTGCAGGGGTGATTCAGTTAAGGATTTGGAGATGGGGACAGAATCCCGGGTCATAAGGGTCTACAGGGAGGCAAGCAGAGATGGGACATGGGATTGGAGGTTGGAGGGACAGGGGATCCCGGCCCGGGGATGCAGCAAGTCCAGAACCTGGAAAAAGCGGGGGACGGATCTCCCTCAGAGCCTCTGGAAAGAACGTGGCCGTAGAACATGTTGATTTCAGTCAAGAGATCCATTCAGACTTGGGACTTCCGGGGGCTGTAAGATAATAAAGGTGCATTTTACAGCCATGGAGTCTGTGGTACTCGGTGACAGCGGCCTCGGGACACTCGTACAAGATTGGGTTAGTGACCTTTTCTGGCTCATTGTTTTGTTGCAAGAAATCGATGATGTTTGCAAAGCATGTGGCCCTTTTATGGGATTTCTGTCGTGACAGGTAGAAACCCACAGGATGAGAGTCACCTGTGTCTGGTGAAGGTGTAGATCCCTGGGGCTCAGCTCAGTCCCGTGAAGAAACTCTCTTCGTTAGAAACCTGCACGTCCTCTCCCGACATAACAAGAATCTGTTGTAAGTGATGAATCACTGACTTCTACTCCTGAAACAAACATTACACTATATGTTAACTACCTAGAATTTAAATGAAAACATGAAACATGAAAAAAAACCAGGAATGTGTTAGCCTGCTCCTTCCTCCCTTCCCTCTCGCCCACCCCCCTGTCTATTATCTAGCCATCCATCCATCCATCCATCCACCCATCATCCCTCCATCCCTCTATCTGTCATCTTTCAATCCATCATCCATCCATCTTTCTTTCTTTCTTTCTTTCTTTCTTTCTTTCTCTCTCTCTCTCTCTCTCTCTCTCTCTCTCTCTCTCTCTCTCTCTCTCTCTCTCTCTCTTTCTACCATCTATCTAGGTATCTTTCTATGTATCTACTGGAATATATATATAGGAATTCTTTCATTCTTTATTGTTAGCGGAATTACCTTTCTTTTCTCCTGTTAACTGCCATTCTCCATCTACTCCAATGTGGCCCCTGAAAGCAGAGATCTTTCCATTGTCTACAGTCCTTTAATTCATGGAAAATTGTTGTTATGGTTAAATTCTTTCTCACCCCCCCCCCCAAATTCACATACTGAAGCCCTAACCCCCAGCACTCAGAATGTGATTATATTCACAGTCAGGGCTTTAAAGAGGTGATGAAGGTAAACTGAGGTCACCAGGGTGACCTTAATCGTTTGTGATGGGTGTCCTCGTTAGAAGAGGAGATTAGGACACAGACGCGCACACAGGGAGGTCTGCGTGAGGACGTGGGGAGGAGATGGCCGCCGACAAGCTCACACAACCACCTGGGTTGTTTTTTTCTTTGCTTTCTTGTTTTAAATACTTTATTGTCAAGTTGGTTTCCATATAACACCCAGTGCTCTTCCCCACAAGTGCCCCCCACCATGACCATCACCTCATGTGGGTTTTTTTAAGTTACATTAAAAACGCAAGAAAACAGTCTGGAAACATGCTTATGATCATCACAAAACGACTAATTATTTAACATATTAGAAATTCTTTGTAAAAAAGAATAGAAACAGACACCCAGAATGATTCAATGCGCCCCAAAGAGCAGCAAGAAAATCCTGACAACGCAGGCTAGGAAGTGCATTCATCACTCTTGGTGTTTAGTGAAAATTACACAAAACTCCTGGGACACCCAGCTTCCCTCAGGGGTGTGGGCAAACGCTCAGAAGGACTGAAGTGTGGGGCACCTGGTGCCTTCATCAGTTAAGCATCCGACTTCGGCTCAGGTGATGATCTCACGGCTGTGAGTTCGAGGCCCACGTCAAGCTTTTTGCTGACAGCTAGCTCAGAGCCTGGAACCTGCTTCGGATTCTGTCTCCCTCTGTCTTTGCCCCTCCCCCACTCCCGCTCTGTCTCTGTTTCAAAAATAAATAAACATTAAAAATTTTT